>NC_133368.1:45251251-45273851 GCF_049309525.1 Garra rufa | reverse complement strand
ATATATATATATATATATATATATATATATATATATATATAATATGATATTTAGGCAAAATAAGAAAAATGTACACATCCTTTTCCTGTTCAAAAGTTTTCACCCCCTGCTCTTAAAGGATTAGTTCACTTTCATAACAACAATGTACAGATAATGTACTCACCCCCTTGTCATCCAAGATGTTCATGTCTTTCTTTCCTCAGTCGTAAAGAAATTGTGTTTTTTTGAGGAAAACACTTCAGGATGTCTCTCTTTATAATGGATATGAATGGCGCCCCAAAGTTTGAACTTCCGAAATGCAGTTTAAATGCACTTTAAATGCAGCTTCAAAAGGCTCTAAACGATTCCAGCTGAGGAGGAAGGGTCTTATATAGCGAAACGATCGGTTATTTTCGAAACAAATTGACAATTTATATACTTTTTAACCTCAAATGCTCGTCTTGTCTCATTTGAGTTTCTTTGTATGTTCACTTTGTAAACACTATGTCGGTACTTTTGCAGCGATCTAAGGTGATTTTGAAGTTAGGGAAGAAAACAAGATGGGAGTTTTTAGACGTACCCTAACTGTATTTACCTGAATCACACAGACTGCGCAGAGATGAGACAAGACGATTTGTTTCGAAAATAACCGATCGTTTCGCTAGATAAGACCCTTCCTCCTCGACTGGGATAGTTTAGAGCCTTTTGAAGCTGCATTTAAAGTGTATTTAAAGTGCATTTCGGAAGTTGAAACTTTGGGGCGCCATTCATATCCATTATAAAGAGAGAAATCCTGAAATGTTTTCCTCAAAAAAAACATAATTTCTTTACGACTGAGGAAAGAAAGACATGAACATCTTGGATGACAAGGGGGTGAGTACATTATCTGTGCATTGTTGTTATGAAAGTGAATACTTTAATGCATGCATTTTCATTCTGTAACATCGGTGAGTGTTTGAACCTTCTGTAATAATTGCATATGAGATCCTCAGTGTGAAAAGATGGATCTCAAAATCATACAGTTGTTGGAAAGGTTTCAAATACACAAAAATGCTGAAAAACCAAAGAATTTGTGGGACCTGAAGGATTTTTCTGAAGAACAGCGGGCAGTTTAACTGTTCAGGACAAAAAAGGAACTCATGAACTACTATCACTCGACAACAACAACAACAAAATTATTATAAATGCAGCTATTATTTTCTCTTATGGACTATATATAAACATCTTTTGTGTGAAATATCTAATTCAGGGCAGTAGTAAATAAAAGATAACATGCATTTTGTATGATCCCTCTTATTTTGGTCAAATAATTAACATTTTGCAGATTCTGAAAGGGGGGTGTAAACATTTGACCTCAAAAATATGAAGCAACACAACAGTTTTCAACATTGATAATAATAAGAATCTGCAAAGTAGAATGATTTCTGAAGGATCATGTGACAGCGAAGACTGGAGTAATGATGCTGAAAATTCAGCATTGCATCACAAGAATAAATTACGTTTTAACATACATTCAAATAAAAACAGTCCATTCAAATTGTAAAAAAATATTTCATAATATTACTGTTTACTGTATTTTAAATCAAATAAATGCAGCTTTAGTGAGCATAAAAGACTTCTAAATGGTAAGGTACAGCAGGTCTGCTACTGCATGTCTTTTAGTTGACCGATTCTGTGGTAAAACTGTACAACTAATGTTTTAGAGAATTACAGCGTCCCTGGAGCAGCTATAAATCTTTCCTCATGTCCATGTTTTTGTTTTGAGGGCTGTGTGTGCTTGTTCTGAAAATCCTCCAAAGATTACATGCTGTTGCAACTCAATAAGTGTCTGGGTGTTCTTTGGGTTTAATTATATACCGTGAAGGGCCCTTCAGCTCATTTCTTTCAAACACACAATGGTCTGCTGATCTTGGATGTAGTAATTTTAATCAGACCCGGATTTGGAAGAACACACACATTAACATGTTATTCTGTCAGTGTCAAGAGCCATTAATTAAAGTTGTGATTGATGTATAGTTGCACAGGCCGGTTTGTCCTTGATGTATACCGTCTGTTATGCTAATGAAATGGTGCACAACCAGTGTCAATGTTTACTAAACCTGGGCGATATGGCAAGAAGTGTGCAATTTATTGTTGGCTTTTAAAGGAACACTCCACTTTTTTTGTAAATAGGTTCATTCTCCAACTCCCCCCGAGTTAATAAGTTGATTTTTACCGTTTTGAAATCCATTCAGCCGTTCTCCTGTTCTGGCGATATCACTTTTAGCATAGCTTAGCATAGATCATTGAATCCTATTAGACCAATAGCATCGCGTTCAAAAATGACCAACGAGTTTCGATATTTGTTGTATTTAAAACTTGACTCTTCTGTAGTTATATTGTGTACTAAGACCGGTGGAAATGCAAAGCTGCGAGTTTCTAGGCCGATAAGATTAGGAACTACACTAAAAAGTCAAGGAAGTTTGCTGCCGTAATATGGCCGAAGCAGGCGGATTATTATCAGAAATGAGTTCCCAGCTAGTTTAGCATTTGCACATGTGCTGCGTGGTATTACTGCTCCTGCTTCAGCCTTATTACGGCAGCAAACTTCCTTGACTATTACGCCGGAATGGGAGTGTAGTTCCTAATCTTATCAGCCTAGAAAATTGAAGCTTTGCATTTCCACCGGTCTTAGTACACGATATAACTACAGAAGAGTCAAGTTTTAAATACAACAAAGGGTTATGTTAGGGTTAGGGTTAGTCAAGTTTTAATTAGGACAAATACCGAAACGCGTTGGTCATTTTTGAACGTGATGCTATTGGTCTAATAGGATTCAATGATCTATGCTAAGCTATGCTAAAAGTGATATCGCCAGAACAGGAGAACGGCTGAATGGATTTCAAAACGGTAAAACTCAACTTATTAACTCGGGGGGAGTTGGAGAATGAGCCTATTTCCAAAAAAAGTGGAGTGTTCCTTTAAAGATGTTTTTGATTAGTAATTATAGATGTTTCCCTTGTGCTGTGCTGAAAATTGCTTGTAAATCTCAATATTTTCACCAAATCTTGGATTCAGTATTTTTAGGCGCCAAGCACCAAAGGTATGAAGGAAAAATGGATGT
The DNA here is from genome assembly GCF_049309525.1 of Garra rufa. Taxonomy (NCBI): domain Eukaryota; kingdom Metazoa; phylum Chordata; class Actinopteri; order Cypriniformes; family Cyprinidae; genus Garra; species Garra rufa. The sequence goes on along the minus strand of NC_133368.1, from coordinate 45,270,769 downwards.
GAGGCTATATCTCTGCAATGGTTTGGTGTACTGAGATCAAACATGGTGTGTTATGACAAGCATGACCTAAGTCTACCTCCACAGTTTTGGAGCAGCACCACCTAGTGGTCAAGAGATATAAAAATAGCTATTTTTGAAAGTGATCTCAATATATTACTTGGGTCATGCCGAGAACATCAATACCAATTATGCCAAAATTGGCCGAACTTCCTGTCTGCCATTTTGATTAATGCACAAAACCTACTTTTTTGAACTCCTCCTAGATTGTTTGTCTGATTTTCATCAAAATTGTGTCAGATTATCTTCAGACGATGCTGGCAAAAACATATGGATTTTGTGTAATATGCAAAAAGATTTTCGTTTAACACATCAGTGAATTTGCTGGAAAGATGCCAAACTGCATCTGAGGGTGTATCTCTGCAAAGCTTTGACATATTTACACCAACTTTGTTTGTGCCATTGTCACCTCACACTGACCACGCCACATCAATTTGGTGACAGTGTCACCAGTAATTGACCATTATTAATTATGAAATTTCCAAAAATGCTAATAGCTTTTGATTGCATTAGCCTATTGTAATGAAACTGGTCTCTTAATATTGCTTGGGTCATGCCGACAACATACATACCAATTATGCCATAGTTGGCCGAACTGTCTGCCATTTTGATTTATATTGAAAACTTACTTTTAAACTCCTCCACAACCGTTGGTCCGATTTTCACCAAGATCGAGTCAGATCATCTTCAGACTGTGCTGACACAAAGTTATGGATTTCGTGTTGATAGACAAAACTGCTTTTGTATAGCATTGCCACAAATTTTTACATCTGAGGCTGTGTCTCTGCAAAGCTTTGACATATTGACACCAAACTTTGTGTGTGCCATTGTCTCCTTACATTGACAATGCCATATCAATTTGGTAGCAGTGTCACCTTTTGGTGATACAGTGATAAAGCATTAAATCATATTACTAGTAGTTTTATATGATTTTTCAGTAATTTTGACTAAAATCCCTAAAATGCTTGCTTCTGTAGTGCTTGGCCCCATAATTACTGCTTGCAGCTATATTTAACAACTTATTTTCTTTCATTTAGCACAGGTTTTGTATTTCTTTTTGGAAAAACGGATTGATCGTAGGCCTCGTTGATCTGAGCTTATGCACCTCAGTTTTTGAGTAAACACTGCCAAAATGACCACTTTCCACACAACATTTTTTTTTAAACAAAGGTCATAAGCTCAGATCAATAACTGATTGAATACAAGATTTGGTAAAAAATATATATGAGAGATTTACAGGCAGATTTTGTAGCCAAAGTGTTCACTGCTTTAAGATTGCAGTGTAATGTGTATTTTAATCCTTGAGTAAACCGCTCACAACCTGTTGTAGTCAGACAGCAATCTATTTGCAGTCAGTTAGTGTGCCAGAGGAATAAGAAACAAAATCAGATTCATTTTTTTCCTGCTGCATCCTTTCCCAGCAATTCAATTTTAAAACATCTGAGGAGTTCATCTGTCAAACCCACCCAATCCCGACCTTCTCTAGGAGATTTTATGAACGCTCTGATTTCACCACTTGAATATTCTGTTTGAAATTTTAGCGTGTGGAATTAGCATATGGTTGAGTGATAATGTCAGTGTTATGAATGGTTTTCAATAAAAAAATGCTAAAGTAATGATACTGAACCTTTAACAGACAGCACTGCTGGTGAACTCCTTATTTTTCATCGTTTTATGACAGCTCGTTCGGTTAAATTTATCAGTTCAGGCCTTTCCCGCTGAGGGAAATCATATTTACTCATGTCCCATAGGCCTGTCTTTAAAGAGTGAGGGAAAACATATTTTCTTATTCTCCTCATTTATGCTGAGGCTTTAAAGCTGCACTGAAAGGCATCTAAAGACATCAACTGAGTTAATTTAGTCTGACCATAAGCAGGACTGCAGATGATATGAAAAGCTGGTAGGAGCCTTTCAGAATATATTTAACTCTTTATGGCATATTGTAAAAATTCTTTCAATCGATTAAATTTTCACATTACTGCATTTATATTATTAAAAATACTGTAAAATTACTGTAAAAATGTTGCAATGTAAAATAACTGTTTTCTATTTAAATATATTTCAAAATGTAATTGTTACAAGTTCTAAAGTGATGTCTAGGAAATAGTAACGGAGGCTTGGGCTCAGCTGTTAAACTGTCAAACTGACAATTGAATTTGTGACCGAAGGAGGTAGTTCTGCACAAAAGAGGGTTTTTAAAGACACTCTGTTGTTGTTTCTTATATATTTACACACTCGTGTAACTGTTTATTTGAATTCTTCCTTAAATTCTTTATTAAATAAAGTCAAATTGCAATTCTGCATCAGATTTGCAACCCTATTTTATATTTAAAAAGTATTCACAGGTCAGTTCTGAATGGCATAATATATGTAAATGTCACCATTCAAAGTAACAAAGTAAAGCAAAGAAAAGAAAATACGGCAAATACGCATTAAACTGAAGTTAATACATTCATAATATTACAAAAGATTTCAAACAAATACCGTTCTTTTGAACATTCTATTCATAAAAGAATCTTGACAAAAGTTTCCACAGAAGCAGCTCAACTGATTTCAACATTGATAATAATAAGAAATAATAAAAATGATAAGAAATGTTTCTTAAGCAGCAAATCAGCATATTAGAATGATTTCTGAAGGGTCATGTGACACTGTAGACTGAAATAATGATGCAAAAAAAATCAGCTTTGATTACATATTTTTTTAGCATCATTATTCCAGTCTACAGTGTCACATGACCCTTCAGAAATCATTCTAATATGCTTTACTTTGTTACTTTGAATGGTGACATTTACATATATTATGCCATTCAGAACTGACCTGTGAATACTTTTTAAATATAAAATAGGGTTGCAAATCTGATGCAGAATTGCAATTTGACTTTATTTAATAAAGAATTTAAGGAAGAATTCAAATAAACAGTTACACGAGTGTAAATATATAAGAAACAACAACAGAGTGTCTTTAAAAACCCTCTTTTGTGCAGAACTACCTCCTTCGGTCACAAATTCAATTGTCAGTTTGACAGTTTAACAGCTGAGCCCAAGCCTCTGTTACTATTTCCTAAACATCACTTTAGAACTTGTAACAAAGAAATGTTGAATTGCTTCATTAAAAGCTTATTGTATTGCTGTATTAAAAGCTCACCATATTATGTAGAGTATTATGAGAGAGAGATGGACTTACTAAGTGTGATTACCTGCATCTGATAAAGCATTTATTCTTCAGCTCAATCTCATATTCACAATAATAATGACCTGTTTGACTTTATTTATTAAAAAAAAATTAAAGAAACACATTTAAATAAGTCATAAAACTGAAATATCTCCTTTTGAAAAATACATTTTGAATAATGGTTTAAGAAATTGTGTCTGCAAGTTTAAAAAGTCTTGACGTTTGAAGATTTATAGGCCTTGCAGACCGACAATACAAATTGTTTCCTTGACTGGCAGTCATTCAGTAAATTCCACTTCCTTTCAGTTTCTAATTTAGCTTCTTGTCAGGTTTGTGAAAATCTGGCTGATGCTTAAATTCAGAATTTTCCAACCCTGATTTAAATAAATAAAGATACAATTTCATAGTAATTACAAATATGATGTTTCTAAAACACTTTTGGATATATTTAGTAGATAAAGCATGAACACGTATATTCTCCCTGATTGATTAAATGGAAAAGACAGAACTCTCATCTGCATTCACAGCTCAGCATGTCCTCTGCTGTAGTCTGGGACAGGAGGGCGACATCACTTCCTGTCCCTGCGTTGCCTCTCTTTCTCTCTTTCACAGAGTGACATCCGTGTCTCTATGTGTCTTAGCAGCTTCGCTGATAATCCTCACAGCTTTAGCAGCCCCAGTCTGTCTCTCAAAGCACTAACAAAGACAATTCAACACCTCCGGACTCCAGCAGAAACACGGCTTCATTCAGGATTAGATGGCCACGTTTGTGAACACAGATAGGCAGCTTTCTGGACAAAGATTAAGCCTAGTGCTGGATTAGATTGCATTGTTAATGGATAATGCTTTTTAGGTCAGGACAAAGTTTAATCTACCATAGAAACACATATCAGATGTCGTCAAATAAACAGAGGGCTTAATGGACGTCCGTTGGAAAAACTTTAATCCAGCAGGAGGCTTAATGTAGCTCTTAAAACAGACTAGGGATTGTTCAAACTATTCCATAATAGCTGTATAGATTAAGATCCAATCAATAGTCATAACTGCGAAAGCAATGACGCACATCTTTCATTTATTTCGTTTTGTGTTTTTTTTAGGAGTTCAGTGTATATCTCTGGTCCATTATTATCAGGTGAGCTGGACTGTGTCTATTAGTTTTCTTGTTTTTATGAATTATCTTATGAATGAGAGTCTCCAGGAACTTCTAGAACTGCATAGTACAACATTTTTGTCACAGCAGGGCACACATGGCTGTGATTTGGCCAATATACAGCCATATCACACGATAGCACGAGTGTAAATACATAATAAACAACAGAGTGTCTTTAAAAGCCCTCTTTTGTGCAGAACTACTTCCTTCGGTCACAGATTCAAATGTCAGTTTGATAGTTTAACAGCTGAGCCCAAGCTAGAACTAGTAACAAGTATACTTATTGTGTTACTGTATTAAAAGCTCACTGTATTATGTAGAGGATTATAAGAGAGATGGACTTAGCAAGTGTGATTACCTGCATCTGATACAGCATTCATTCTTCAGCTCATATTCACAATAAAACATTAGTTTGAATGTCCGCTTTTTGAAAGCGATATCTTTGTCGTACTATCCTTTCATCTGTTAATGATGATTTCCGATGACAGCACTGCTCAGTGCATTTGTTGGCTGTGTCTTGAAAGTAATAATAATTTCCTTGTTTACAACAGTGTTTTAGTCTTTTTTAATATAAAAGTCTTTACTGCTGACTCATAAAGTCACTTGTTGCATCCAATGGCAAAATAATGTAACTAAAATCACCGTCACAATCACACATACCGTTTTCCAATACTAGACACTATTATAAATACTACTATTATTTATATAAAATATTATAAAAATATAAAATATCAGTTGGCTTCCTTGTTTACAACCTCATTTAGTGCTGACTTACTATAAAACCGGTCACTAGTCGCAATCTAACGATGGCAATCACGGAAACACACCGATTTCAAATACAAAATACTATTATTAAATACTACTATTATTTACATAAAATACTATTTATTGAATAATAATATTTAATAAACAATGACAACCATCATAAAAGTTGCTAGGCAATTCAGTCAAAAGTACAAAGGCAGTGCTTTGATATAAAGCATTACATTTACATAAAACGTTGAAACAAATTTTAGAATAGATGATATCTTTGTTAACACACTACATATTTGAAGTCTAAACAAGTACATTCTCGCCAAAAAACTCTTAAAACTACATTCAGTGGTACAAAAACAGTATTATTTATAAAATTATACACTCGTGATACAAAATACAGCAAGCGGATATCACTAGAATATCGCACTCCTCTAAGGCCAATCAGATTTGAGGACCAGAAAGAACCGTTGTATAAAGTGCTATAAACATAAAGATGACTTGACTTTTTCACTGAAAAAAGAGAGAGGTTTGGAATGACATTTAAGAGAGTGTTTTCATTTTTTTCTATCCCTTTAACAAATTTGCTGCCAAAGACAAACAGGATCAAAGAAGGAAGTGAGTCATTATATCAGCAACTCTTTGACCCCTTGGGCGTCTGTATAGTAATGATGTACACAAAGTTTTGTGCCAATTAGTACAAGTCTGACTAGTTATCTCCTGCTGGTAAATGCTGTAACCGCACCATCTGCCAGCAAATAAGCAGCAAAAAGCATATTTTGTCTATTGACTGGCATTCAGAATAAAAACAAATACAATATGTGTTCAGAAATGTGCATCCATGAGCAAAGATGTAATTCTGGATAGCCCCCCTTCTTTCAACCTTGCAGTGTCATTGATGTGCTCGACTCCAGACAGTAAATGTGGCTTGCAGCTGAATGTATTATTCTTCCTCCATTTGATAACTTTTTTCCCCCTGTGGTGAAAACCCACCAAACTTTGCATGCATGAGGGCTCTGCGGCTAATTGACTTTTGTGTAATTTTGGGATCGATGGGATATATAATTGCCTAGCAACTCGCAGTTAAATTTGCAACATTCAGAATGTCAGCTTTACCACCCTGTTCGAGCTAGAGAGCTGAAATTTGACTCCTTGTGGGAACAAAATTTGCCCTGGGGACCTTTAGGGATCCTGAGGTGAAGTAGAACCCTTGTACATGTAAACAGCATATGTATCACTAATATTTCACTATAACATAATAGAGGCTTTATTTGTGTCTGATTCTTTTTGAGAGTGCTCTTAAAGATATGAAATTGACCTTGTCTTATGATTTTTTTCATAAAAAAAAGGGCAAACAAATTGAGCTTTCATTTTTTTCTTCTGTCTGAGTGAGATATTTTGTGCCAGAATAAAATGCAACCCGGTCTTCATGCAAAAGTCCAGATACACGACTTGAGTAGTATGAATTACTTGTGGATTATTGTGATGTTTTTATCATCTGTTTGGAGTCTTATTCTGACGGCACCCATTCACTGCAGAGAATCCACTGGTGAGCAAGTGATGTAATGCTAAATTTTCCAAAACTTTCCAATGAAGCTACATGACACTGCATCAAAAACAAAGTCTTGTGTACATTAAGACTGGAGTAATGATGCTGAAAATTCAGCTTTGCAACACAAGAATAAATTATATTTTAAAATATATTAAAATAGAAAATATTTATTGGAAACTGTAATAATATTTCACAATATTTTAACTCTATTTTTGATCAAATAAATGCAACCTAGGAGAGCATTAGAGAATTCTTTAAAAAACATTAAAATATCAAAGCCCACATTTGAATGTTAAATCACATGATTCTTTTGAAATTATTCCAATATGCTGATTTGCCACTCAAGAAACATTTTGTTGCTATCAATGTTGAAAACAGTTGTGCTGCTTATTATTTTTGTGGAAACAGTGATACTGTGGCTTTGTTTAGGATTCTTTAATGAATGTCCAAGGAGCAGCAATCTCTATGTAAAACTGATCGTGCAGACCAAACCGTAAGTCGTAGAGACTTGAAATTTGGTGGGATGTTAGTACTCACACCATCAACAACGTCACCAAGGCTCGCCCTAATCGGCCTGACAGGGGCGCTACAGCGATCAAAAGTATGAAATCGCTCATAAATCTTAAACCGTCAGTCGCAAACTCAAGTTTCTTATGTCATTGGAATCCATGGTGAATATCAATAATTATCACTCACCGTCGCAAAGGGAAACCTAAACTTTCAAAAGGGACGGGGCCACTTTTAGTAAAATGCCTATAACTCCTAAATATTTGCACATCTCAAAAAAACATGGCTGCCACTGGGCGATAAAGTTTGAGCGCCTATTAGACAAGGTTAACGGAGGGCAATCCGAACAAATCTCAGTGGGCCTGTTTGCCTCACGCCCCCAAAGGTCTGTGAGAAATTTGAAAGAAATTGGCCACCGGGAGGCAATATTACATTTTTCAAGGGCGTAAACGATTTTACATTGCTTGGTTTTTTGCAAATACACGCAATATTCATATCATATGATAGAACTTCTCATTCCGGACAACTTTGCCTCTAGAACCACTGATTTGGTAAATGATTGAGGAGATGTAAGAAAAATTATTTTTGCATACTACTCCTAGGTTTGGTGTTTGATGATGGTGTTTCGTTCCTGAATGAATCAACTGTTTAAATGATTTGGTTTACTCGCATTGGCTTATTAACAGTGACTTGCTGCCACCTATTGGCGGTTTTAATTTCACATGTAAAAAGCCACTTCATATGCAACTTCTGCAAAGATGAATTTTGTTGATACTGATTTAATTTGTTTGGTAACAGCTTAATTAATATTATAATTGACTGATTAAATGTAAGAATTTGACTCAAAAGATGATGCACACTTTTAGAAAAAATGCTTTATAAAGGTAAAAATGCTTATAAAAGGTAAAAATCCATTTAAACTTATTGGAAAATAATATTTTTTTAAGAATATCAAAAACTTTAGGAGTCAGCATGGTAGTCCTTAATCACAAACACACATAGCAAAATATTGTCTAATTAATGCTATCCATAAAATCCCACTGTTACAACCCCAGATTTCAAAGAGACTCGTTAACCGAGGGGTTAAGTAACATAAAACAGGACGCGCTACTGGAGCAAAACAATTCTCTATTTATTTAGAATCAAAGTTCAGGTGTCACGTAAATAAATGGCAACATAAAGAAAAAATTAACAACTTAACGAAAGTAACATAAAGCAAATCGAATAAATCAAATAAACACACAAACATAGATCAACAAACAAACAAACAAACAAGCAGCGCAAAAAAAAAAAGTCAGCATGACTCCTCAGCGGGTGGCTGGACAAAACGCGTACAGACCTCTTCATTCTCAAGCCTTTTACAAGGCTGCAGTATACCCCAAAGTGCACACAAGGCTTCTCAAAAAGTACGGGCCATGCTCACATGGAGCTCAAGGAACCCAGACCTGCCACGCGCTGGAAACAAAGAGCCACACCTCTTCCCCCCAAACCCTAACGCCACTTCCGCTTATAAGCCAACAGCTCTCCACCAAATTGGGCATAGGTGAAGGGCGGCGTTATCCAAAGAAAAAGAGAAAAATATTAATTAATGCACGCACAGACAAACAAAACCATACATGCATAACTCTGAAAAAAATATATAATTAAATAATACGCTGTACCGTAAGATAAATAACATAAAAATATCGATATATCGCACAATACCCTCCAGGTCAATAACTATCAAAAAAAAAATTTGAAATTTGCCCATTAGGAAACTCTATCTGGGTCATTTAGAAATGGGGCCTGTCCTAACTTACCCAAAATCCTATAAAGCCTAAAGGAAAACTCAAAACATCACAAAACCTGCTGAGCAACAGGTGATTCTAAACAAGCATACAAAGCTTTAAGGAGATTGAACCCCATGCTATAACAGTCATACACATTAAAAAAAACTGTTTCTTTAGTAAATTACCTGGTTTTGTCAAAAATGCTTTTTTAAATCAATGATTTAGATGGTTACAGGCCTGCTAAATAATGCCTTTTGTCATATGTGACCCTGGACCACAAAACCAGTCATAAGGTTAAATTTGACAAAACTGAGATTTATACATCATATGAAAGCTCAATAAATAAGCTTTCTATTGATGTATGGTTTGTTAGGATAGGACAATATTTGACTGAGATACATCTATTTGAAATCAGAAATCTGAGGATGCAAAAAAATCAAAAAGACTGAGAAAATCACCTCTAAAGTTGTCCAAATTAGGTTCTTAACAATGCATATTACAAATCAAAAATTACATTTTGATATGTTTACAGTAGGAATTTCACAAAAAATCTTCATGGAACATGAACTTTACTTAATTTCTTAATGATTTTTGGCATAAAAGAAAAATCAAAAATTTTGACCCATGCTATGTATTTTTGGCTATTGCTACAAATATACCCCAGCGACTTAAGACTGGTTTTGTGGTCCAGGGTCACATATATGCTTATGTCTTAAATGAACCCTGGTAATAGCTGTTTGCAGTTATATTTGCATTAATTTCAGGAGAAAAAAAAAAACACCTTTTTGAACAGTAGTGTATGTGTAAAAAAAAAAAAATTTAATGCCAAGCAGTACCAGAGAAATAACGCAGTGCACTTTGAAACTTCCTCTGTGCTGACTTTTTCACTTTTTTCCCTGATTTCATTAAATGTGAGATGACATGTGCAGTCTTAGCCAAGTCAAGCTCCTTTGTGATGACTGCAGATGAGGTTTCCAGCAGTGTAAAGTACCTGAGTAATCATACTTTATTAGTGTACTTAAAGTCTACAGGAAAGCCATCCACAACCGTTTTGCTTGCATAATCCAATGTTTTAGGGGTTTGGGATATTCAACACTAAAATATGCAGGACTTGACTGCTTTGTTAAAAGTGGATGTTGCTTACCAGAATGGAGCGAGGTGATTGGAGGAGAGAGATTTGTGATGTGAGCTGTAAAAGAAAAGAAAAAAAGTATTTTCAGAGGCAGAGTGATTTTGTGTAATAACATGCACTGATTAATCACTCACAGTAAGACCAAAGAGTGTGAATTAAAGAAAGTAAATGGGGTCATTTTGATTTCATGATGAATCTTTTTTAGGGGCTTTGTACTTGACTAGTGCTGAAACTAAATACCCTTAATTAAATTTTCAAGGGCAGGCATTATATTTTTAAGTCCATTAAATTTTCTTTCAAAGCACACATTTCTCAGGTGTCTTCTTAGTGAGCCAACATACCAATTTAATAATTTTATTTACTTTTATGTAAAACAGTCAACGAAATTCATTTCAGGTAGCAGTGAAATTGGCAAGTCTCCTTGTGAAGAGACGTCTCATCAGTCAGTTTTTTGACCCAAAGCAATTGCTTTAATTAATGCATTCATGCATTTTAATTAAAAACACTGATAGGTGAACTTGATGTTGAGTTAATGATCACTATTAAAGAATAGTTCATCCAAAAATGAACATTTGCTGAAAATACTTCCCCTCAAGGCATTCAAGATGTAAATGAGTTTGTTTGTTCATGGGAACAGATTTGGAGAAATGTAGCATTACATCACTTGTTCACCAATGGATCCTCTGTGGTGAATGGGTGCCGTCAGAACGAGAGTCCAAACAGCTGATAAAACAATCCATAAGTAATCCACAAGACTCCAGTCCATCAATTAACATCTTGTGAAGTTAAAAGGTGAATTTTGCAAAAAACAAATCCATGATTATGGTGTTTTTTTAATTTCAAACCATTTCTTCCATCTAAAATATGAGTCCACTATTCAGATTATTAATTAAAAAACAATCTAAAATGACTCCAAACAAAGATGTTGGTGGAATTTGATGTTAGAGCACAACAGATGATGAACTTTTTCACTGGAGGAAGCATTATTATGGATTATGGACACATTCTGCCCATCTTAATGATTAAATTAATTATAATTAAAACATCTTAATGATGGATTTGTTTCTTACAAACAGCAAATTTTCATTTTGAGTATTAAGAAGTACTGTTTCTTTAAACAACTGCTGATAAATTTTATGTTGAACAATTTTAGGTAAGTTTTAGATATCAGTTTAGATTGAGTTTTTGAGAATTTGTTCTGTCTTAAAAAGTCCTGTGATTGTGATTAAAATTGGTGCTTTTCCTTTAATTAGAAAATCTCCACTGCTCTTGATTTCATTAGTCTATTTATTTATTTATTTTTACTTTTGTGCAAACTTTTTTGGAGAAATTTAGCATTCTATCACTTACTAACCAATGGATCCTCTGTAGTGAATGGGTGCCGTCGGAATGAGAGTCCAAACAGCTGATAAAAACAATCCACAAGTAATCCTCAGGACTCCAGTCCATCAATAACGTCTAAAATACTAAACTAAAATAACTAAAATACAAGTCTACTATTCATATTATTGCTTTTTCCAGTGAAAAAGTTGTCTCGTACAGATCAAGCACAGTTTACAAAAGAAAAACAGTCTAAAATAACTTTTACTTTCATATTTTATGGCAGGATACTTTGGCTTTTAATTGAATGAAATTCTGAAACAGAGTCTCCCCATCATACTTTAACAATAATGTCACTTGCTCACTACTTGATCCTCTGCAGGGAATGGGTGCCGTCAGAACGAGAGTCCAAACAGCTGATAAAACAATCCATAAGTAATCCACAAGACCTCCAGTCCATCAATTAACGTCTTGTGTAGTTAAAAGCTGCATTTTTGCAAAAAACAAATCCATGATTATGGTGTTTTTTAATTTCGAACCATTGCTTCCATCTAAAATATGAGTCCTCTATTTATAATATTGCTTTTTTTTTTCAAAAAACAACTGATGAGAGACTTTTTCACTGGTGGAAGTGTTAATATTGATTATAGACTTGCATTTTGGACAGAAGCAATGGTTTAGAGTTTAAAACTTCTTCATGTTGGATTTGTTTTTTACAAACACAGCTTCATTTTGCTTCACAAAATTGGTGCTGTCCCTTTAAAAAGAAAATCTCCACTGCCTCTTGATTTAATTAGTCTATTTTTAAAACTTTTGTGCAAACTTTTTACTTTCACATTTTGTGGCTAGGTACTTTGAGTTTTAATTCTCAAACAGAATCTCCCCAACATACTTTAACAATTCCTCAGTACTCGTCTAGCAGTTTCATAACAAGAAATTAGTCTAAATTGGCCTGAAATTCACAAGCGTTAGATGCTACAGTGCTGTCTAAGCAGAAACTCTTTTTCACCCAAATTAAAAAGAAACTTGGTTGGAGTGTAAAAACACACAGTGCCTAGATCTACGAGACTCATAAATTATTTCTCTGGGTTTGTTCATTCATTGATAAGTGACTGCGGAAGCGCACACTGTTTAATTTGAGCGCAGCACTCCGTCCTCGGCTGAAGAGTGTACAAAAGGCTGACCTTCATTTGCTCAAATTCAATTATCATACAACTCATATCACATTATAGAGTAATTATCCTCCTGTAAGCCTCCTTGAGGTACATGCAAAGATTTGACTTGGCCGTGCTTGGAACTTACTGTACTAGTAATGTGAAAAATGGTAATGAATCAATTTGATCTTCCCGTGTCCTTGAATACTAAAGAATAATGATATCCTGATTGTCTTTGGAAAAAAAAGTGTAAAGGATTCTGGTTAATGCATGCAAATGAAAGGGCAAATATGCATAGCCGGTCCTCCTGTCCCAACATTGTGTTCACTCTCTGGGCCTCTTCGGTCATTTTTGACCAAAAAATGTTATATTTTGAAATTTAAAAAATCGTAGCTTCATCAGAATGAGATGACGCTTGGTGACTTTTGTTGCATTAGCTATGTGAGTACACAAAAAAATCACTGACATGATTCGGATATGTTAAAGGGTCCAAAAAAAATAGTCACACTTGGCTCCTTCGCCGTCAAAAATGACCGACATAGGTAATGAATGGGAAATACGAAAAAAATGCGATAATTCAGAGAATCTTTTGGTGGTACAAGTTACAAATCAGCCACTGTGCTGAAAAAAATTTTCAGAAAGTGTTCTTCATTAAAATGGAGAAACAGTCTAAAAAAAAATGGGAATCCCAAAGCCCCTGTACACAGGGGCTTTGGGATTCCCATAGTTTTTTTTTTTTTAGACTGTTTCTTCATTTTAATAGGGTTTGCATTTAGAAATATATTTAGACATTCTAAAAGATTACTTTTGTTAAGGTTTAGATATTTTTTGATTGGATAAATATCAGGTTTTGCTGAAAAAACCTATATGCATAGGGAGATACAGAAGGTTACATGTCATTACACAAGTTTTAATTTTTTTTTTTTAAATGCTTTTATTCTATTTTATACTATTTCCTATTATTTAAATGTTGCATTTATTGCATTGCATTGAAAAATAATAAATTCATAATTCAATTAAAAAAAAATAATAATTCGAGTGGGAAAAACTGTTCATTAAAATTGTATAAATATTGCATAGATTCATAAAAACTTCTCAAAATTCTAAATAATAATAACAAAATATTATTGAACAAAAATGCATTTAATTCATTTTCCTGAAGAAAAAAAAAAGTTACTTTTTAAGCCTTCGGTCATTTTTGACCGCGAGGGAGCCAAGTGTGACCCCTAAATGAGGAGGCCCAGCACCTGTTCTGTCATTCAGATAGGATAAACATTTTACGTCATTCAATATATTAGCGTCATTGGAAAGACATGGATCTCAGTTATAGGTTTGGAAATTAGAGCTGGTTGTGAATAAGATTTTTGAATTCAGTTTTTGTAAATAGTGGAACAGAATGATTGAACTATCTTTGTGAGTGTGCATCCTGAATTGAATAATTAGACAAGAAATCTTTCTTTGGTTGGTTGATTGCATGCAAATACAAATATATTGTGGGCTGATTCACAAAAAAAAATGACTCCTGTGAATTGATAATGTTAATAAATCAGTCAAAAAGACTTATCGGCAGATCTTAGTCAGCAGCGCTGTTAATTTATTTTTTGACAGGAATGAAAACAAATCTGTGAGGGAGTAAAGTACACTTTAAAGGAAACCATCAGTAGATAAAAACTCCATTAAACAGTTTTGAAAGTTATGAGTTATGAAAATTACTATCTAGGACCTTTATACATTGCCTGCCATTATAAATACTGTAAGTCTATCCCTTACAGGCTTGTTTTCGTGCATAAAATTAATATGCTGTCTAACCTGACTAATGACTATCACTTTTGAACTATCAGTCAATATGTACTTGAGACTTAATTAATAGGCCTACTTGTTTTTATATGAGTGCAGTAAAGATAAACATTCTGAACAGAATCTTGCATTATTAAATACTTGATTAAAAAATTGCAATATGAAAAAAAAAATCCCATTTCAATGTTCTTTTGTTAATGTGTTTTTTTAAGTTAAAATGTTATTTTATTTTAAAATTATTATATTATATTTTATTATATAAAAATATTCTTTATTTATTTGTTTTAGTTTATTTAGTTTTAATTATTCTTTTTACTTTTTGTACTGAGAAATGTTGCCTTGGCAGCAATATTTTATTTTGTTATTTATCATTTATTATTGATCTATTTTTACATTTTCAGTTTATATTATATTATCTTATGTTATATATTATATTATATTATATTATATTATATTATATTATATTATATTATATTATATTATATTATATTATATTATATTATATTATATTATATGTATTTGTTTTAGTTTATTTAGTTTTATGTTGCATTTTCAGTTTTTTTAATTATTATTTTATTTTATTTAAAAATGATCATATTATAATTATTAGTTTTATTTTATTTTATTTTAGTTAATTTTGTACTTTAGTAAGAAAATGAGAAAAGTTGCCTTGGCAGCAATATTTTATTTTATTTTAAAATTATTATATTTTATTATATAAAAATATTCTTTATTTATTTGCTTTAGTTTATTTAGTTTTAATTATTTTTGTACTTTAGTAAAAAAACAGAGACACATTTTATTTTATTATTTAATATTTATTATTTATCTATTTTTACATTTTCAGTTTTTTTAATTATTATTTTATTTTATTTTAAAATTATTATATTATAATTATTAGTTTTATTTTAATTTATTTTAATTATTTTTGTACTTTAATAAGAAAATGAGAAATGTTGCCTTGGCAGCAATATTTTATTTTGTTTTGTTTTAAAATTATTATATTGTATTATATAAAACATTCTTTATTTATTCGTTTTAGTTTATTTAGTTTTAATTATGTTTGTACTTTAGTAAAAAAAAAAAGAGACATATTTTACTTTATTATTTAATATTTATTATTTATCTATTTTTACATTTTCAGTTTTTTTTTATTATTATTTTATTTTATTTTATTTTAAAATTATTATATTATAATTATTAGTTTTATTTTATTTTAATTATTTTTGTACTTTTGTAAGAAAATGAGAAATGTTGCCTTGGCAGCAATATTTTATTTTATTATTTATCATTTATTATTTATCTATTTTTATATTTTCATTTTTTTAAAATTATTATGTTATTTTAATTTAAAAAAATATTATATTATATTATATTATATTATATTATATTATATTTATTATTTATTATATATTATTTTATTGTATTATATTTATTTGTTATAGTTTATTTAGTTTTATGTTGCATTTTCAGTTTTTTAAATTATTATTTTATTTTATTTAAAAATTATTATATTATAATTATTAGTTTTATTTTATTTTAATTATTTTTGTACTTTATTAAAAAAGAGACATATTTTATTTTATTATTTAAAAATTATCTATTTTTACATTTTCAGTTTTTTTCAATTATTATTTTATTTTAAAATTATTATATTATAATTATTAGTTTTATTTTATTTTATTTTAATTAATTTTGTACTTTAGTAAGAAAATGAGAAATGTTGCCTTGGCAGCAATATTTTATTTTATTTTATTTTATTTTATTTTATTTTATTTTATTTTATTTTATTTTATTTTATTTTATTTTAAAATTATTATATTTTATTATATAAAAAATATTCTTTATTTATTTGCTTTAGTTTATTTAGTTTTAATTATTTTTTGTACTTTATTGTAAAAAAAAAAGACAGAAATGTTGCCTTGGCAGCAATATTTTTTATTTCAATTCATTTAATTATATATTTTTTGTTTTATTTTAAAATATTATATTATATACAACTATTTTTTTATTTATTAATTTTAGTTTGTTTAGTTTTGATTATTTATGTACCTTAGTAATATATTAGCAATATTTTATTTTATTTATTTTATAATTTCAGTTTTTTTTAAGTTCATAAAATTATATAATAATTAATTTATTATATTATTTTATTTTTTATTTTTAGTTTATTTATTTTTAATTATTTTTGTACTTTAGTAAGAAAATGAGAAATGGCAGCAATATTATTTTATTTTATATTTTATTTTATTTTTTAATGTATTTTATTTCAGTCAGTGTTTTTTGTATCAAGTAACAAAAAATAGTTGTTTCAGGTTACAATAATAGCCCTGTTCTGGATGTGAATCCAATTTGACCTTGGCTTTGCATCTCACAATGTTTAGAAAACTGAATATGCATTGCTGCTTCTGATCCCCAGTAAAGGTCAGACTTTCACTCTCCATAACTGTAAACATCTGAACTTCTAGATGAGCTCTCTAAACATGCTAAACCAGCACCCGACTTATCGGCCGCTGTAAATACACAGTGAACATGGAGAAATGCGATTACGTTGCAGCAGGGCTTGCAGCCTGTCTGTGGATTAACAGCTGCAGTGGTGTGTGTGTGTGTGTATGCGTGCACACGCTCAGAGATCATGCAGAAATGACAAGCTTGAGATTCTACAGAATCCAGATGCTCAATTATGAGACATGACCATAATGCACTCTCACCCATTTCAGCAAACGGCCCACAGGGTCAGCAAGTGTGCTCAATAGCCAGCTGTCATTTTAATGAGGCAGGCCACATCTGCTTGCCTGTCTCTCACACACACATGCTCTGTCTTGCTGCAGACACGTGTGCATGCATGCAATGAGCTATCATGTTAAATTAAAGACCTTTGCTCAGCCTGCTCAGTTTTAATCTGACTTGTAATATTTCTTTGACCTCATGTTCACATCTCATCCCGCTCGCATCATTTCCTCTCTAATAGACTCTCTCTAAATGCTTGTTTGATTGGAGTTAAGCGGCCAGAAGTCAGGCTTTTTTTTTAGTTTTTGTTTTTAGTGTAATGTATATGTACTCTTTTTTTTTAAATAGATGTACCTTTTTTATTTGTACTATAAGTGTATTTTATGACAGCGTTTTAGTGCCATGTTAAAAAATCTAAAATGACAAAATTAAATTTGAGAATAAAGTCAAAATATTTTGAGAATAAAGCAGAAGTTTCGAGAATAAAGTCGAAAGGTTTCAAGAATAAAGTCAAAATTATGAGAATAAAGTTTAAATATTTCAAGAAAAAAGTTGAAATGACAAAAATAGTCAAAATATTTTGAGAACAAAGTGAAATTTACCTTTTAAGTAAATATTATGAGAATAAAGTTAAAATTATGAGAATAAAGTTGAAATATTTCAAGAATTAAGGTGAAAGTACAAAATTAAAATCCAAATTACGAGAATGAAGTTAAAATATTTTGAGAATAAAGTTGAAATTACAAAATTAAAATCCAAATTACAAGAATAAAGTTGAAATATTTAGAGAATAAAGTCTAAATGTTTTAAGAATAAAGTCAAAACTACGAGAATAAAGTTGAAATATCGAGAATAAAGTCTAAAAGTTTCAATAATAAAGGTGAAATTCCAAAAAATGAAGTGGAAATATTTCGAAAGTAAAGTTAAAATGTTTCAAGAATAAAGTCAAAATTATGAGAATAAAGTTCAAATATTTTGAGAATAAAGCTGAAATTACAAAATTAAAATCAAAATTACGAGAATAAAGTTCAAATATTTTGAGAGTAAAGTTGAAATGACAAAATTAAAATAAAAAATATAAGAATAAAGTTGAAATAATTCGAGAACAAAATTAAAATTACAAAATTAAAATCAAAATTACAAGAATAAAGTTGAAATATTTTAAGAATAAAGTTAAAGTTTTGAGAATAAAGTCTAAATGTTTTAAGAATAAAGTCGAAATTGCAAGAATAAAGTTTAAATTATGAGAATAAAGTCAAAATTATGAAAATTAAGTTGAAATATTTCGAGAATAAAGTTGAAATATCGAGAATAAAGTCTAAATGTTTCAATAGTAAAGGTGAAATTCCAAAAAATGAAGTGGAAATATTTCGAAAATAAAGTTAAAATGTTTCAAGAATAAAGTCAAAATTATGAGAATAAAGTTGAAATATTTTGAGAATAAAGCTGAAATTACAAAAATAAAATCAAAATTACAAGAATAAAGTTGAAATATTTTGAGAATAAAGTTGAAATTATAAAATTAAAATAAAAATTATAAGAATAAAGTTGAAATAATTCGAGAATAAAATTAAAATTACTAAATTAAAATCAAAATTACAAGAATAAAGTTGAAATATTTTGAGAATAAAGTTAAAGTTTTGAGAATAAAGTCTAAATGTTTTAAGAATAAAGTCGAAATTGCGAGAATAAAGTTTAAATTATGAGAATAAAGTCAAAATTATGAAAATGAAGTTGAAATATTTCGAGAATAAAGTTGAAATTACAAAAAATAAAGTCAAAATGTTTTAAGAATAAAGTTGAAATGTCGAGAATAAAGTCGAAATTATGAAAATGAAGTAGAAATATTTTGAGAATAAAGCTGAAATGTTTCAAGAATAAAGTCAAAATTATGAAAATGAAGAAGAAATATTTTGACATTAAAATTTAAATATTTCAAATATGAAGTTGAAATGTTTCAAGAATAAAATCAAAATTACGAGAATGAGGTCAAAAAAATCTAAATTATTTGTACCTTATTTACTCCTAAAGGATGCATTTTAGTACATACATGATACATATTTGTACCTGCCCCAGAAACAGGGTTTGTACCTTTATTTCTGAGAGCATACAAAATGTCAACTATAACCAACAAAGCAGAGCATTGTGACCTGCAGTGATGAAGCCATTGTAAGTGTGAACTTCACTTGATTTTTCACAGAATAACCGCAAAGATGTGTTAATGACATTTCATTGAGAGGGACTTGTTTCCATAGACATAAAAGTCCAAATTTATCTTCTTATCTTAAGGCATATTCTGAGCATTTCATCCTGTTCAGTGGATATTTATAGGAGTGACAATCTTGGTTATATGATAATTATTTAAAACTGAGAACTGAAATGAAACTATTGAAAAATGTTGTTACTTTAAAATAAAATAAACG
>NC_133368.1:45231580-45250751 GCF_049309525.1 Garra rufa | reverse complement strand
TTAGTATTCATACACATTATGTATTTTATATTAATTGGTTGATTTACTTATTTTTATTGTTACGATAAATTTGACTAATTTGATGTAGTAATTGTACTTTTTTAGTATTATTATTTTACTAAATTATTTTAGTATACATATTTTAGTGAAATCATGCTGGTGACAATTAACTAGGCAATTGTCAATTTTATTGTCAATTAAAGCAAAAAAAGACAATGTTGTTACTTTGAACTGAAACTAAATAAAGAAAATATGTAAAAAATTGAAATAATTTATTTTAGCTAATTGCAAAAGTAACATTTTTCATTTTAAATGTTTAACTTGATGTACTAAATTAAATTAAAATAATAATAATTAATTAATTAATTAATTAAAAATAAAATAAAATAAAAATGGAAAATATTTAAAAAACTATAATAATATTATTAGTATTCACAAAACTATGTATTTTATATTAATGGGTTTATTTATTTGTTTTCATGGTTTTATTGTTACATTAATTTTGACTAATTATAACAAGTAATCATTCTTTTTTAGTATTATTATTTTACTAAATTATTTTATTATACATATTTTAGTGAAATCATTCTGGTGACAATTAACTAGGTTGTCAGTTAAAGCAAAAAAGACAACGTTGTTACTTTAAATAAAATAAACATTAACTGAAACTAAATAAAGTAAAATATAAAAAAAAAAAATATATATATATATATATATATATATATTTTTTTTTTTTTAGCTAGTTGCAAAGGCAACATTTCTCATTTCAAATGTTTAACTTGATGTACTAAATTTAATTGAATTAAAATAATAATAAATGAATTCATAAAAAAGGAAAATATAAAAAATTAAAAACTATAATAATAATATTAGTATTCATAAAAACTATGTATTTTATATTAATTAATTAATTAATTAATTTAGTTTTATTGTTACAATAATTTTGACTAATTATAACTAGTAATTGTATTATTATTTTACTAAATTCTTTTATTATATATATTTTTGTGATATCATGCTGGTGACAATTAAGTCGGTTGTCAATTAAAGCAAAAAAAAAAAAAAAGACGATACTGAATATTATACTGTATGCATAAAGCAGCTAGTGGTTAATGAAGGCAATGCAATTAAAGCTGTCAGTGTCTCTCTTGTGCATTTCTTGATGCATTTGACATCTTTCTAATATCTATTTTCTCCATCATCAGTTTTTCACATCCGCCTTGTTGTCTAGCAACCCCATATAGTATAGAAACATGCTTTTTTCAAAAGCAGCACTTTAACAAGTATACAAAAAGCTGGCTATAAAATTCCAGATGATAATACATCAACAATCGATAAGATTGCTTTAGTCATGCAATATTGAAACTTTTTTAATTTTCTGTTAACATGGCCATTAATGGATTGACTTTTCTCCATCATTCTGCCCTATCTGTTTCTCTCTTTTCATGCTATACCACTTTATTTTTTGAACACGGCAGAAATGCATAATTAAGCTGGCAGTGAGTCAGATGTTTCGCAGCAATTTGTGAAGTCACAGAGCAAATGAGCGAAGCTCGTGAGAGCAGACGGCCCTCGAGGGACCGAGCGCTGGCCTCTCTTCTCCTCACGGCCCCGTTCCAGCGAAGGGTCCCTAGGCCTTTGCGAGCCCCGGCTGGATAAATATTTCAGCCTTAGTTTGAGTCGTTATCGTTACGCGTCACACTTCAAAGATCTGACTGCTTCTCGTCGGCCATTCTTTCATCTGCGTAAGGGGTGGATCACTCCTTTGCTCTGCTGCCGGAGAGATCTTTCTACTCTTTTCCTTTCTCGCTAATTCAATCTTCGCATTATACTAGCATCTTTGGACTGACTCCCACATGACAGGCGAGTTTGAGCCCTGCTGTGTTTAATGGCTCTCTCGCGCGCAGTATCTGTCTGTGTCTGTCAAATGAATCTGCCTGGTTCAGAACGAGCCGGCTCTAATTGCAGTGTGTAACGGTTTTAGATATGATCAACTCTCTGACAGCTGGGATTTGAAAGGTCAGCCGCTCCAAATCTAATGACAGCGAAACCAAGAGCAAGCTGTCGCCTGGAAACAATAGAACTCCGCCAGTCCTGCCCAGGTGGCCACGGCAACATCACGCACGCCGCTTCAAATATTCAAACTGGATTCCGGGAATGTAAGGAAGAACACCCATTAATTCCGAATCGTTCTGACCGGGGGAATGATTCTCACAGCTGTTGGGGATGTTTTGTGGCGATGCTGGGGCACAAAGGGCTCTTTATGTCAGTTTTTGCTTGACTGAAGCATTTTAATGAAGCAAATGATTCCCAGAGCGGAAAGTGTTGTAGTCAACAGCAGTTCTACACAAACATAAAGGAGAAGATAATTTACTCTTCACTTTTGTCATCCAAGATGTTCATGCCTTTCTTTCACCTTGTCATCCAAGATGTTCATGCCTTTCTTTCTTCAGTCGTAAAGAAATGTGACCCTGGACCACAAAACCAGTCTTAAGTCGCTGGGGTATATTTGTAGCAATAGCCAAAAATACATTGTATGGGTCAAAATTATTGATTTTTCTTTTATGTCAAAAATCATTAGGAAATTAAGTAAAGATCATGTTCCATGAAGATTTTTTTGTAAAATTCCTACTGTAAACCTATCAAAATGTAATTTTTGATTAGTAATTAGTAAAAAATTAGTAAAAAATTAGTAAAAAATTAGTGCATTGCTAAGAACTTAATTTGGACAACTTTAAAGGTGTTTTTCTCAGTATTTTGATTTTTTGCACCCTTAGATTTCAGATTTTCAAATAGATGTATCTCGGCCAAATATTGTCCTATCCTAACAAACCATACATCAATAGAAATCTTATTTATTGAGCTTTCATATGATGTAAATATCACAGTTTTGTAAAATTTAACCTTATGACTGGTTTTGTGGTCCAGGGTCACAAATTATGTTTTGATGAGGAAAACATTTCAGGATTTCTCTCCATATAGTGGACTTCTATGGTGTCCGCGAGTTCAAACTTCCTAAATATAATTTAAATGCAGCTTTAAAGTGCTCTAAACAATCCCAGCTGAGGAAGAAGGGTCTTATCTTGCAAAACAATCTGTTATTTTCTAAAAAATAAAAATAAAAAATGCTTGTCTTGTCTAGCTCTGCTTCAACTCTGTGTATTCTGTTTCATGACAGTTAGGGTAGGTCGAAAAAAAATCATCTTACATCGCTGTTTTTAACCCTTTTTTTGTAAAGGGCATTTGATCTTCTTTGCGCGTTCACGTTGTAAACATTGGGTCGGTACTTCTGCAGCGATGTAGGATGATTCTGAAGTTGGAGGAGAAAATTTGATTTTCGAGAAATGAGTTTTTCGACATACACTAACTGCCTTGAACTGGAATTCAAAGAGTTGAAGCAGAGCTTCAAAAGTATATAAATTGTCAATTGTTTTAGTAATAACTGATCGTTTCGCTAGATAAGAGCATTCTTTCTCGGCTGGGATCAATTAGAGCCCTTTGAAGCTGCATTTAAACGGCATTTTGGAAAGTTCAAACTCAGGGGCACCATAAAAGTCCACTATATGGAGAGAAATCCTGAAATCATCCTATATCACTGTTTTACCTTTTTCTGTAAAGGGTGTTTGATCTACTTTGCACGTTCACTTCGTAAACATTGGGTCGTACTTCTGCTGTGATGTAGGATGATTTCAATGTTGGAGGAGAAATTGAGATGGGAGTTTTTCGACATACGTCCTTTAGAAATGTGAAGAATCATTTAAAGCACCATTATTTTTAAAAGTGTAGGTTGCTTGTTTAGTCTCACATGAGTGTTTAAGTTAGACATTTATCCATATGCCTTTAAAGGGGTCACAAACTGATAAATCTAAATTCCCTTGATATTTTGACATGTGAGATGTCATTGTACAATAAAAACATCCTGTACGTTTCAGAACTAGTCTAAAAACATCTTATAATGAAGCTGGTCTGCCATGACACCGCATCCACAGAAAAAGATCAACGCCTGCTTCTAAATCGCTGCCTGTTTAGCCCCTCCCACTGATTTGTGCATTATTATCGTAAATAACATAAGAGGCAAACGTAGGCCTACGCAGATACCGAATGATAAAGAAGGCTCTGAATACAACAAGATGCTGATCAGTGCCAAGTTGTGAAAAAACAGTCTTTGCATTGCCTTCCTTAAACATTAGGAAAGGTGGATAAGGGATTTGTAATGAATTTCCAGACCATGTCAGTGAGAACTTGGTCCTTTGTTCACTTTATTTTACCACAGATTTGTTTACAAACAAGATACAATTCAACGCAGGATTTTCAGAAAGGGTGAAACTAAAAGATGATGCTGCACTGGCTATATTGGATCTGACAGTAATGTCACAGCACACAAGATCATTTGATATGTACTGAGTACAGGAGTATTTATGCATTTTTAACCTAAATCACAGCAGCGTCCATCTAGGACGGCTATAGTCTGCCATGACTATTTAAACAGAGCATTCTGATGAGTGGGGTCAAAACAGGACAGAAAATAGCCTATTACTTATGAATTATGATGTTTTTTATGTAAAAATCTTGATAACATTATTAGTGGACCACAGAGAACAGTACAAAATAATAAAAAGGCAGTTCATGACCCTTTTAAGCCAGAAACCATGTAAACATAAAACAGAACTCGAAAATTAACTTACAGTGGATAAAACAAACCATATTTCCACAAGACACAACACAGAAACCTTTAAATTTACTGCTTTTTTTCCTCCAAGTCTATTGTTATTATTGTAGTTAATGTTTGGAAGCCTTTTAAAAAATAGTTAAAATGCATGAAGTTGATCAGTTTGATTATCAGTGTTGGGGAAAGTTACTTTTAAAAGTAATGCATTACAATTTTGAGTTACTCCCTAAAAAAAGTAACTTACGTTGGAAGTAATTTTTGTCTTGAGTAATTTTTTGCTTATTAGAATAGATGAATTGGATCATCGAAGGTCGGTGGCAAAAACATTGGTTAATAAAATGGGATTAAATGCATAAACGATATTTGTATTATTTAACATATTTAATTATTGCAGGTTTGCGTTGCATTTCACTATTTTTGTTTATTTTGAGAAATACTGTATCTGTTTTTAAGTGAGTGAGATTATTTTTTGCATGTTTTGCACATTTATTCTAGAACTAAAGTAACATCTTATTAACAATTTCTCTCAACATGGGGACAGGAGAGCTTTTAATCAATAAATGCGGGGGAAAAGTAACTGGCGTTACTTCTTTGAAAAAGTAACAGATATTTTCTTGTCAATTAAAAAGTAATGCGTTACTTTACTAGTTACTTGGAAAAAGTAATATATATAAGTAATACTTGCATTGCTTGTAATGCGTTACCCTCAACACTGTTGATTATACATAATATAAACCTACAAATAAATATTGTAGGTTGCTTGTTTGGTCTGAGGTGAGTGTACGAGTTAAACGCTGATCCATATGCCGTTTGAACATCAAATAGAACTGGAAAATGAGTTTACTTTGGACTTAACTTGAAAAACAAACCCAGAAAAGGGACAGTGCATCCTCATTCAGACGTTCGTGGCATTTCAGTCTGGAGAGAGTAGGTTTACTCAAAGGATCCGTCATATTTAATTTGGCTGTGTACATGTTAGAGGTCTGTCTGTCTGTCAGCGAGGGGACGATGTGTGAGAGTGACGCAAGAGACCAACTCACAGCCTGCAGTGACAGAAACCAGAAACAGAAAGATAACCTGCCCTTTTCTGTCTACTGCATACTACTGTGTACTAGATTGGATTTTTTTTTTTATTGTAATGTGTTACGAAATTGCTTCACAGTTCAGAGGAGTTTGTTGTAAACGTGTTGCAAACAATGTGATAATCTATTAAGCATGAAAATACATTAATTTATTAATTTATTTAGATTTTTCTTATTCAGCTATATGTTATCAGTGTTTTTTACATCTATAATGAACATTTCTCTCACTTCTTCTGCCATCTGGGGTGGATTTTGTTCACTGATCAAATGCGATGCATTTGCCGTAAACTGATTTAAAAATCAAGAGTTTTCAATAATATAGCATTTGGCGTGATGCAATATTGGGTAAAATTGTGCCTTTTTATTACCTTGAAGTGTTCTACATTTTTTAGTTTTTAAGTATCAACAACCTCTATATTTACACTGCAGAGGAAACAGAAGCTGGAAGTGACGGAAGTGGCAATAGATGTATTTACAGACTCTTTGAAGAAGCTGAGGTAAATCATTTAATAAGATTAATGTTTTAAATATTTTTAATCATACAAATAAGAAATGTTGGGAAAATGCAATAATACTTTTAAATATGAAAGCAAATCACCAGTAGGTGGAGGCAAATGATGGTTTTAATGAATTAGTCATTTAGTCATTCATTTAACTGATTCGTTCAAATGGCTGATTCATTCAGAAACAAGGCAAGTGACTGTCTTTTATGAATGGGTTACTGAATCGCTGATTCATTTAATTTGTTCAAAAAATGCGGATTCATTCAGTAACGCAACACTGCTGTGTTGCTCAGAGATACACAACAGTTTTGTGGCTTTGATTTTTTTTTTGCCCTGCTGAGCATGTTGCAGTGCATCATGGGATTGCCTCTCAAATTATTTCAGTTGTCTTTGCTTACTAAACAATACTCTAATAAGCAGAAACACACATGCAAATTTAGAAATACACAGGTGTTTAAAAGTTTAGGGTCAGGAAAAGTAATACTTTTAATTAGAAATTCTACATAAAATTGATCAGAAGTGACAGTAAAGATTTATATTCTAAAAGATTTCTGTTTCAAATCAATTCTGCTCTTTTGAACTTTCTATTCATCAAAGAATCCTATTAAAATGATTTCTGAAGGATCATGTGACACTGAAGACTGAAGTAATGATGCTGAAAATTCATCTTTGAATCAGAAATAAATTACATCTTAAAATAAATTCAAATAGAAAATACTTATCTTAAATTGTAATAATATTTCAATATTTAAAATGTATTTAGAGCACATAATGCTTTGGTGAGCATTAGAGATTTCTTTCAAAAACATTAAAAGTCTTTTGAACAGTAGTGTACAGGTTTTTAAAAACAATTTTATTAGATTAAATGGTTTTTGGTGGTGCTTTTTGGTGTCTAATGATTTTTTAAATGAATATTCAACTTTATCTGCCAACTGGAGCACATTGTAATGTGTTACGGAATTTGCTTCACAGTTCAGAGGAGTTCAGTGTAAGTGTGTTGCAAACAATGTGATAATCTGTTAAGCATGAAAATACATATCGCAACAAATGTTGGCTTCATTTATTTAGATTTTTCTTATTCAGCTATATGTTATCAGTGTTTTTTACATCTATAATGAACATTTCTCTCACTTCTTCTGCCATCTGGGGTGGATTTTGTTCACTGATCAAATGCAATGCATTTGCCGTAAACTGATTTAAAAATCAAGAGTTTTCAATAATATAGGTGGCGAATGATGGTTTTAATGAATTAGTCATTTAGTCATTCATTCAACCAATTTGTTTAAATGGCTGATTCATTCAGAAACACGGCAAGTGACTGTCTTTTATGAATGGGTTACTGAATCATTGATTCATTTAATTTGTTCAAAAACATGGATTCATTCAGTAATGCAACACTGCTGTGTCGCTCTGAGATACACAATAGTTTTGTGGCTTTGATTTTTTATTATTTTTGCTCTGCTCTTACTTCTTCTGTCATCTGGGGTGGATTTTGTTCACTGATCTTAATGCAATGCATTTGCTGTAAACTGATTTAAAAATCAAGAGTTTTCAACAATATAGCATTTGGCGTGATGCAATATTGGGTAAAATTGTGCCTTTTTATTACCTTGAAGTGGTTCCTTGAAGTACTTATAACATTTCTCTTTTGTTGCATAGATTTTTTTTTTTATTTGCTCACTAACAAAAACATAAGGGGTTTTATCTAGAGATGCACGGATTACAATTTTCTTGACATCAAATTCTTACACTGTATTAATTAATTCAGTTGTTACCATTCAAATAAATCAGTGTTGTTTAATGAAGCTGAGGTAAATCATTTAATAAGATAATAAGATACAAATAAGAAATGTTGGGTTCTGTGGCTTTGAATGAATATTATTACTATTTTGGTCGACAAAATTGAGCAAAAATAGTTAATATTGTGTTTAAACTGTAAGTCAATTAATTTTAACTCCTTGTTTATTGAACTACTGTTGTATAAATTCAGTGTCACATTGCAATCATGTTTATATTCAGGGAAATGTTGTGCAAGTTTCCTTGCCTAAATCAAATATTATAAATATCTTTTTTTTTTTTATACAGTATTATGCATCTATAACTTTGTCAATCAGTGCTTTTCTAGTTTTATCTGCAACCAAGAACGAAACGATGTAAACATTTAAACATACCCTCAATTTGTTTGGTGCACACCAATACTTGGATGCCAGCTAGTGTTCACACTTATTCAGTTGAACCGAACTAACAGAGCAATCGCACCAGAATATGTTTCAATCGAATCAAACCTGCCAAGTATAAACACATCCTTGGATTTTCATATTAGCACACCTACGATGCCTATGTAGAGAGCTTGCTGGGTTTTGAAGCAGAGCCAGAGACTCACATAGAAGCAGATTGAAATGGAAAGAAATGAATGTGAGAATGAGAGAGAGAAAAAAGCTCACCGAGTTAGAGAAAGTGAGAAAAGGTGAGCATATCGAGTTACAGCAGACTGATTGAAAAAAAAGCACGAGGAAAAACGTGTGAGAACGAGCGAGAGAATAAAAAGGAGAGAGAGTATTTGATGCGAGGCAGGCAGTCTTCCTGCAGTCTCATCTCATCAGTCCGGTGAAAGAGAAAGGGAGGATCAAAGCTCCAGTTCTTGCCTCAGAGACACCCAGAGAACTATCCCCGAACACGTCCTACCGCACACCTTCTCCCGCTTCACGCAACCACACACACATATACAACACATCTGTCATCCACTTCGCCGCTGAAAGGAGAAGTTCACCTAAAAATAAAATTTTTTTGTCATCATTTACTCACCCTCAGTGTCGCTCCAGCCCCGTATTATTTTCTTTCTTCTGTGGAACACAAAAGGAGGCAGGAATATAATAGTTGATCTTTTCCATACAACAAGTGGATGGTAATTTATACTGCCAGGTGACATAAAAATAGCCCATGCGACACTATATTCCAAGTCTTGCACAAAATTTCCTCTCACAGCTATTGTGTTGCTTCAGAAGACTATGTGGAATATGTAGAGCACTACTTTTACGCTTTTTTGTCCATTTTACTTGTAGGGAAACAACATGTGGGTGAGAAAACTGCAATTTTATGGCGAGCTGTTTCTTTAAGGAGAAAAAAGATTAAGCCTTTCAGTGTTTTAAACACTGAAATCTGCTCTTATTGCAATGCTTTTGCCATACAGCTGATTTAAAAATCAGTTTTCAGTGATATACAGTAGCATTTGATGTGATGCAATATTGGGTAACATTGTGCCTTTTTATTACCTTGAACTGTTTTCCGTTTTATTTTTGGTATTTAATTAATCAAAAGTATTTAAAATTAACATTTTTCTTATGTTGCATAATTTTTTTCTTTCACATTATGGGTCTTATCTGCAAGCAAAAACTTTTATGTCAAGCACAGTGTGAACGAAGAACTAAGAGAACTAATCT
Source organism: Garra rufa (assembly GCF_049309525.1). NCBI lineage: Eukaryota > Metazoa > Chordata > Actinopteri > Cypriniformes > Cyprinidae > Garra > Garra rufa. The sequence continues at coordinate 45,241,057 of NC_133368.1, read as the reverse complement.
ACAAATGTAAACATTTACTCCTGAAAATAAAGGTTCTTTACTGGCATCGATGGTTCCATTAAGAACCATTGAAACTTTTAAATGCAGAAAAGGTTCTTTATAGTCAAAAATTCCAAGTCTTGCACAAAATTTCCTCTCAGAGCTATTGTATTGCTTCAGAATGTTATGGAAACAACATGTGGGTGAGAAAATGGCAATTTTATGGCGAACTTTTCGTTTAAGGAGAGAAAAGATGAATCCTTTCAGTGTTTTAAACATTGAAATCCTGTTTTCTTTTCTCTTTAAACTCACATTAGAAATCCTTGTCTAACTCAGAGTGTCATTTTGCTGAAGACGACATCTGTATGCTGGCTGTTGATCATCACTGATCATGTAATGTTGTCTAGAAGGAGGCATTTGGTGTGAAAGTTACTGTTTTGATATCAGTAAGACTTAAATTATGGCAAAACCGATCGTATTGCAATGCTTTTGCCAAACAACTGATTTAAGTAAGAGTTTTTAATAATATAGCATTTGGTGTGATGCAATGTTGAGTAAAATTGTGCTTTAAGTATTTATAATTAACATTATTCTTTTGTTGCATAGATTTTTTCTTTTGCATTATGGGTCTTATCTGCAAGCAAGAACTTTTATGTCATTCACAGTGTGAACGAAGAACTAAGAGAACTAATCTACAAATGTAAACATTTAGTCTTGAAAATAAAGGTTCTTAATTGGCATCAATGGTTCCATTAAGAACCTTGAACATCCATGGAACCTTTCAAATGCAGAAAAGGTTCTTTATAGTCAAAAATTCCAAGTCTTGCACAAAATTTCCTCTCAGAGCTATTGTGTTGCTTCAGAAGACTAGAATATGTAAAGCACCACTTTTACGCTCCTTTTGTCCATTTTAGTGTTATGGAAACAACATGTGGGTGAGAAAATGGCAATTTTATGGTGAACTTTTCCTTTAAGGAGGAAAAAGATTAATCATTACAATGTTTGAAACACTGAAATCCTGTTTTTCCTCAAAACTCACATTAGAAATCCTTGACTAACTCAAAGTGTGATTTTGTAGAAGACGACATCAGGCCGTATGCTGGCAGATGATCATCATTGATCATGTAATGCTGTCTAGAAGGAGGCATTTGGTGTGAATGTTACTGTTATGATGTCAAATTATGACAAACTGATGTGGCAGCTATCCGTTTCATACTTATAGTTTGTGAAATTGAAGATGCCGTATAGAAATTGCTTGCTATGTGATAAAAACCAGCTGTGCTTCAAGCCTTAAAGACAAACATCACCTACACATTTGTGACCCTGGACCACAGAACCAGTCATAAGGTTAAATTTTACAAAACTGAGATGTATACACCATATGAAAGCTCAATAAATAAGCTTTCTATTGATATATTTGTTAGGATATGACAATATTTGGCCGAGATACATCTATTTGAAGTTCTGGAATCTGAGGGTGCAAAAAAAATCAAAATACTGAGAAAATCACCTTTAAAGTTTTCCAAATTAAGTTCTTAACAATGCATATTACTAATCAAAAATTACATTTTTGTGCATACTACATCTGTAGTAGGAATTTTACCAAAAATCTTTATGGAACATGATCTTTACTTAATTTCCTAATGATTTTTGGCATAAAAGAAAAATCAATAATTTTGACCCATATAATGTATTTTTGGCTATTGCTACAAATATACCCCAGCGACTTAAGACTGGTTTTGTGGTCCAGGGTCACATTTAGAGCAAGATTTACTAAACAGGGCAAATTAGTGTTGGAGCGTGATTCATAAATTTTGCATCTGAACTCCTACAAATGTATATTCAATAAGATCAGGCGTAAAAATAACTGTGTCCGCACCTTTTCAGTGCTAATTCTTCACTGCGTGTCCTGACAGTACAATTTTAACACCAAAAGGCGGTTTGCCTTAGTAAATCTGGCCCTTAACTTCTATATAGGATGCATTTCTGAGAGAATCAGAATATCTAGCCGAAAAATGTTGGGCAGGTTTTTTAATTTTATATATAAAATTGGAATATTGCATAAAACATTTGCGAGTAGCTCTGTTTTTATCCAACAAGGCAAAGAGAACAATAATTGTCACTTTCTGATAAATTGGTACTATATATCACTAATAAAGTAGGAGAAGACACTGAATATAATAATTTTCATATTGCGCCTCAGAACGAGCAGACAAAACACAGTAAGTATGGTCATTGCTTTTGGAGGTGGATGCCTGCTGTTTGGGAAGACAGTTATGGAAGACAGTTCCTGGAGGCAATTATAAATTTATGCTCGGGCATTTTAAAATGACCATAACAACATTTCAGATTCTGTGGAACAAGATCGGTCCACTGGTTAGTCAGGTTTTGCTGTCCCATACCACAAAGTCAGGTAATTTTATTTATTTATTTTTTTTGCACAAGTCAAAAACCAACTCAAGCGAGTGTAAAAACTTTTTTTGCTAATTAAGGGATTTTTATTTGAAACATGGCATTTCCATTACTCGTTTCTGATGCTATACTTCGAAGTGCGCATAAAAACAGGGTGATGGAAACGTAGCTAAGCAAAAGAAATATAAAACAGCTTCAATGGTGTAGGTAGTAAAGTGCATGGCAATTTTTTTTTTTTTTTTGGATGCGATCAACCCGAGTTTGAATCAGCTTTATATATATATATATATATATATATATATATATATATATATATATAAATGAAGGAAATAATCAAAAAGGGGAAAATAACATGCCTCCCATGTTATTGGTTAAGGTTAGGGTAAGTTGTAGGAAGGGGTTTATTGTCCCAAAGCGGCATCCGTTGAATAATTTTAATAAAAAAAGTAACCCTTGACCACAAAACCAGTCGTAAGTAGCACAGGTTTATTTGTAGCAATAGCCAAAAAATACATTGAATAGGTTAAAATTATAGATTACTATTATTTCAAAGAAAATACTTGTGTTTTTAAATAGTGTAAATAGTCTATCACTATTTGCACTTAGTGTAAATGACATCTGTTGTTAAGTAACTAACTTTTGTTTATTCCAGTTCTGTGGCAAAAAATATAATCTTTGCCTAATTAATATGTATGTAAATATATGTGCAATTATGAAAAACTGCAAGGTTTTAAATGATATATTACATTATATATTATCCAAATTCAAATTGGATAAAATTGTAATAATTATAAAATAGTTTATGTATAGAGAGAGCAAGAGAGAGAGAGAGAGAGAATTATTTTTATTTATTTAATATAAGAGAAAAACACATTAATAAGTACAAACAGTAAAACTTTCACTTTCTCCTCCAACTTCAATATCATCTTACATCTCTGTTTTACTTTTTTTTTGTAAAGGGTGTTTGACCTTCCTTGCATGTTTACTTTGTGAACACTGGGTTGGTACTTGAAGTTGGAGGACAAAGGAGATGGGAGTTTTTTTTTTTTGTTTGTTTGTTTTTTGACATACTGTAACTGTATTAAACTGGAGTGCACAGAGTACTAATGAGCATCACAGAGGTAGACAAGACAAGCATTTGAGGTTAAAAAGTATATACATTTTTTTTTTTAAGAAAAAGTTTAGAAAATTAGTTGAGTTATGTAAGACCCTTCTTCCTCCACTGAGATTGTTTAGAGCCCTTTAAAGCTGCATTTAAACTGCATTTTGGAAGTTCAAACTCACGGACACCATAGAAGTCCACTATTTGGAGAAAATTCCTAAAAAAATTCCTTTAAAAAAAACATAAACAATATCCAAATGTCACGTTTCTCAAGGAGAGGTCTGGGTCCAAAATGCAGGTAAAAGGTTTTTAATGAATATAACAAACAAATAAACAAACAAAAAGGCCAACACGGCACAAACTAAGAACTCGAACACAAAATAAACAAAATCCAGAACATAATCAAAAGTCAGGGAGTCTCAGAAACAAGAAAACAAACATGACAGGAGACAATGCAGAACTGAAATCAGAATGAGTAGTGGAGATACTTATAGTCCTAATAGTGACCAGGTGTGGGTGATAGGTGCTGATGACAAGGACACGTGAACAATCAAGGGAGTGCAGTGTGGGACGGCGACCTCAGGTGGCTAAAGGAAAATCCACAGCCCCGATCATGACATTACCTCCCCTCAAGGGAACGGCTTCCAGGCGTTCCCAAACAAAATAATCTGGAGGGAGGAGGAACGGGGGAAGGTGAATCAGGGGGAGGGATGGCGGGCCAGGCCCGTGTAGCGGGGTCCCGCGAGCATGCCTTGCCGCCAGCGGAGCCTCAACCGACATCGTCGCCTCAGGCAAGGAGATAGCAGACGTCGCCGCATCAGGCACGGAGTTAGCGGACGTTGCCGCCTCAGGCACAGAGATAGTGGACGTTGGCGCCTCAGGCAGGAAGATAGCGGACGTTGCCGCCTCAGGCACGGAGATAGCGGACGCTGCCGCCTCAGGCACGGAGATAGTGGACGTTGCCGCCTCAGGCACAGAGATAGTGGACGTTGCCGCCTCAGGCACAGAGATAGTGGACGTTGCCGCCTCAGGCACGGAGATAGCGGACGTTGCCGCCTCAGGCACGCAGATAGCGGACGTTGCCGCCTCAGGCACGGAGACAGCAGACGTTGCGGCCTCAGGCACGGAGATAGCAGACGTTGGCGCCTCAGGCAGGGAGATAGCAGACGTTGGCGCCTCAGGCAGGGAGATAGCGAACGTTGCCGCCTCAGGCACGGAGATAGCGGACGTTGCCGCCTCAGGCACGGAGACAGCGGACGCCGCCGCCCCAGGCAGGGAGATAGCGGACGTTGCCGCCTCAGACACGGAGATAGCGGACGTTGCAGCCTCGGGCAGGGAGATAGCGGAGGTCGCCGCCTCGGGCAGAGAGATAGCGGGCATTGTCGCCTCAGACACGGAGATAGCGGCCGTCGTTCTCTCAGGCACGGAGATAGTGGTTGTCGCCACCTCCCCGTGAAAGAGTGATTCCACCCCCTCCGCAAAGCCGGGGCGTCTCCTCGCAGTCTCGGCACTGCGGACGTCCACCGCCGCCAGGCAGGCATAAATAAACCTGAATCTAGCGGCCGATGCCGCCTCGAATGACATCCCGGCAGTGTCAGGAACAGAGTGGGTAGTTGCCGCCCCCAAACGTGTGTCCGCCGCCTCTTCAAAAAAAATCCTCCCCGCTGGACCCATCAGGGAGTTCTGCATTCTGTCACGTTTCTCAAGGAGAGGTCTGGGCAGTGGCGCCTCCAGGATTTTTTTCATAGGGTGGCCGAAAGGGGCCAGTAAAAATGTTAGGGTGGCACAATACAATACAAAAAATTGAATGCCTAAATCTGATTGAAGACAATAATTTTTGGCATTATTTCTGGTAGCATATAAAGTTATAGGCTTTAAAACTTAAGTATTACTATGCTCTGTACAGAGCAAAATAGAAAAAGTCGCTCTGCAATTTAACTGCAAATAACCTCGTCTTTATTTCGAGTGCTAATAAATTTAAAATGAGATTAATAATAAACAAGAAAGCATAGATATTTAATCGGCATATTCATCAAAATAGACACAAGTTTACAAGTGCAGCCCGAGCCCGACGGCAGCATCGAGCTTGCCTTAAGCGCAGTTTGAAGAGTTGCGCGATCATGCGCATGCAATAGCCTAAAGCTTGCCACGAAGCACAGGCAGAGGTAATTAGCATGAATGTGTCGGGGGAAATAGTAAGGTAATATTTAAAAAAAAATTAAGCTGACGATCCTGACACGCCATTTCCTCATTGGACGCATCTTTAGAGAGAATTGCATTTTTAAGGATTTCTTAGCCTAATAAAAGATTTTGCTTTCGGTTTCGGTTAATTATTGTAAAATGCTTCTGTTCAAGGCCGTAACCAGGGTTTGAAAATTAGTGAGGTCCGAAGTAAGGTGTTAAGAATTCTGCTATAATAACACCCACAAATGCACTAGTCTAGCGTCAGAGAAAAAAAAAAGAATTACGTTTGTTGTTTCTTTGACTGCACACTCCACGACCACCAGTTGAGATTCATCAAAAAACATTAATTAAAGCAGTGTTTCTCAACTTGAGAAACACTGCTTTAATTAATGTTTTTTGATGACTTAGGGTTAACTAAAGAGCACGAGAAGTCTTCCTGCTGGCCAGTAGCATATTTCATTCTGTAACAAACAGATTTGTATTATGTTATTGTTTTTGATAGTGTTATACATTTCTTTCAGATAATAACGATGATCACTGCGTTTGTCTTACCGATTGTGGTATCTTCCTGTCAGCAATTAAGTTACAGATAGTCTATAAGCTTTTTTTATGAATGTACAATGTTGCCAGATATTGCTACGAAACACAAGCAATTACAAAAAAAAAAAAAAAAAAGATATCCGAAATAAGTTCAAAGCTTGTGTTTTGTAAATATGATTAAAATATCACTAACACTAACGTTCAACTTTCCACTTCATAAACGTCCCAAAGTGTCACACTAAATTGGAAAAACGAGTCAAAAAACACGTATAATAGGTGGATTTGGCAACAAACAGAGGCTGCACCCGCGCTCTCACTCAACGCTCTCCAAGCCCCGTTCACTGCGCTGGCTTCTCGCAGCAAGATGAATTGCAAACACTGATGTGATATATGAGGTGGCTAAATAATCGGCTAAATTAAACGGCTAAATAATCATTCAGAGAGCTTGACATTTTATTTTTGAATATAAAAAAATGACCGAGGTCCGGACCTCGGTTACCTCATTACTGCCTATGGCCGTGGACAGAAGCGCATCTTCTATGCAGGGGCGTCGGACAGGGGCACAGTGGAACAGAGTAATAGAGGCCCTTGGCGAGGGGGAGCCCATCGCGAACCCCTCCCCTCCCACTGAACGTTTTCTTCTATGTTTTCTTTTTTTATAAAGTCACAAAGTTTAAAGCCCAAAATTAGCTTTCACTTTCCGCATGCACAAACGATTGGATATGGGTCTATCAGCGTACATTTATATATAGGTTAAATGTTTAAACTAACATATATAATATGATTGAACAGTTTGATATCCAGAGATTTTATTTTAGGCAAATCGTGATTATTTGAGAAGGCTAAATTGATCAAACATAGGCTATCGACTCGCTGGTCGTTTTGAAAATCAAAAACTAACATTTAACGAACAAAAATAATGCTCCAAACGCTTTTCTAAATTAACTTAAAATAATAACGAAACGAAATATAATATAATCTCTTTGTCATTGCATACAAAACTGAACTATTTATGCATGCTTCGCGGTGCGGCTGCGCTTGTGAGAGTGCTTGAAGTCGCCGCAACTCAAGAGGTGGAGGGTTTGAGAGCGTATTCTACATTACACATCATAGAACTTTATTATTATTTCTAATATTGTGTTTTGTCAATGTCCGTGTTAATTTATAAAATAAAATTATTATTCTAAAAAACTCCACTCTTGCTGGTTGGGGGGGCCAATGGGGTGGCCAGTGTCATTTTAGGGGTGGCCGCGGCCCCCCCTGGCCCCCCCTTGGAGGCGCCACTGGGTCTGGGTCCAAAATGCAGGTAAAAGGTTTTTAATGAATATAACAAACAAATAAACAAACAAAAAGGCCAACACGGCACAAACTAAGAACTCGAACACAAAATAAACAAAATCCAGAACATAATCAAAAGTCAGGGAGTCTCAGAAACAAGAAAACAAACATGACAGGAGACAATGCAGAACTGAAATCAGAATGAGTAGTGGAGATACTTATAGTCCTAATAGTGACCAGGTGTGGGTGATAGGTGCTGATGACAAGGACACGTGAACAATCAAGGGAGTGCAGTGTGGGACGGCGACCTCAGGTGGCTAAAGGAAAATCCACAGCCCCGATCATGACACCAAAACGATACGCCTATTGTTGTAGTTCTGTATTTTGAACACTTGATAGAAAATATAAACATTATTATTTATCATACTTACAGTTTGAGATTCAGTGGCACCAGCTGGTCCAAATAAACTGGGTACTGATTCATCTTTTTAAAGGTGCACATAATGTAAATGAGTGGATTCAAATTACTTACAACTCATTTACACTATTCAGAATCGATTCATTCTTTTAGGAAACAATAACATTATTTATCATGCACTTTGGCATTGTAATTTTGCAGATCGTTTGCGTTTACATTCAGCTATTACGTTACACATTGCATGAAAGGCAGTATTCGAAATGGCATAATTGGGGCACTTTAATGAAGACTATATAAATTATTGATTCAGAAATTATTTCTGCTTGTGTTTCATGACTGAGGCTCTTCGCATGCATGTTCTGTGTCGTGTAGCTTATTTGAATTGTAAACCTTTTAACTCTTTCGATAAGACCAGTCTGTACTGATTGCTATCGGCAGATTTAATTCCCAGATCCAAAGCAGCTCCGTCAGATAAGAGCGATCCAGTCGTCCCTGTCCCAGCGTCTCATCCCAGCTTGTGACTTCACTCCCTGCAGATCACAGAGACGAAGCATTGTAATTGATATTCTGACAGCCGTTCGGGAGCGCTAGGTTGACTGGACAGAAAATCCACTTGGCATGGCTCACAGGGATGAGAAAGACTTGGCGGCAGTGACATATGGTGCGCTGTAAGCCACCATCATCCTCAGACTTTCTGCTGGTCGCTTCGGTCAAGCGCTCGCTGGCTGAGGCGCTGGAGCGGTGCGAGTCTCGCAGCCCGAGCCGCTCTGAAATGGAGCTTGTTATCTTTGGGCCTGAGATGGTAGGGCCCGCATTTGCACCCTCAGGCTGCGGGTTTATCAGTCAGATATGTAGTAGATGACCCTTAACAGCCTGCTGATTTGATTTACCGCCAATTGTAACGCCTCGCTGTAAAGATTTGCTTTCAGTGGGTCTGTTATTTCCTCTGAATGCTCTTTTAAATTGATTGCTGCCGCATAAACTAACCAGCATCTATGGCTAGTGGGAAAGCCACTGTGCGGTGTTCAGTGAAATAGCATATGAGATACTGTAAATTGCGATGATGATATACCTATATATTAGGGGTGGCACGGTACATGAAAAAACATCCGAACCATTCGGTTCGCTTGTCTCGGTTCAGAGCGTGTGTGCCTCACACGGTTCAACGCATGCACAATGTAGCCTCGTGCACGTAGTGAGTGTCCTTTTTGCGCGAAATAAGAGGTGTGTGTGGACATACAGACAGTAAAAGTGGAGTGCTGCAGGTTGCGTCACGTGTAGAAATGGCAAGTGGGAGAGATTAGGAAGGCTGCCAGGAGTTGGAGGATGCGCCAGCGTCGTATAAGGGGCCGTTCACATGTCGCGTCTTTTGCGCGCTCAAGTTCGTTATTTCAAATGTAGACGCGCGGTTAGCGTGCTCATAATGGAAGTGACGCGCTCGTTTTTTCCAGCCGCGCCCGCGCCCGCGCCGTATCGAGATAAAAACATCTCAACTTTTCAGAATGCCGCAAGCGCATTTGGTTCTAAACTAAAGTGATACTAAAATTAAAATTTATTATAAATA
>NC_133368.1:45155508-45231080 GCF_049309525.1 Garra rufa | reverse complement strand
CATTCAAGTAGACATTATAGCCTGCCAACAAAGCACAATTTAACTTAAAATTAATAAGTTGATAAAATAATATTTTTTGGCCATTTTTAAGACCCCCTTCTTGAATCAGGCTTGTATTTTTAATGTACAAATAAATGCAGCCTTGCTGAGCAAAGGAGAGCTAAGGTTACAATAAATGTATTAATAGAGCTGTTGTAATGATTGTTATCATTATTTTTGTCTTACTTTTTTTTATTTTCCAGAACAACAGTGAAATTACAACACTAATATTTATGAATGTTGACTTTTATTTTGGCGGAAACATGCAAGAAAACCATTGACTCAGTACTACAGCAGATTCACGAATGTTTCTCAGCCGCTGTTTCAGTGCAGATTGTCCTTGCGCTTTGGACTTTGAACCCTGGCTAACAAGCTTGTGCAGCACTGTTAGAATAAATATAATTTGTGTGTGTATTAGACAACATAACGTCCTGTAGTTTATTTACTAATGGTTTAAGGCCATTTCGCGATTTCAGTCATCATACAGTAACCAGCAACAACCACCCCTTATTCTTCTCATCGAAGATACTAAACAGTCTCTCGCTGTCGGTGCTTGTAATGATTTTTGCGTCTTTCTCTGACAGTTTTAAATGCCTCCACATTGCCAACATGTTTGCTGCATTAGTGCGCACCTCTATTTGATTGCGTCACGTCATTGTTCGGTATAATTTATTCAACCTTTTTGGTTATTCGGCCAAACAACGATAGAGGTCTTTTTGCTATTTTTGGTGGCAGAACATTTGGTGCATCCCTACTTTAAGTCTCCTGCTTCCCAGATGTGTCTCCTGACAAAAGACCCCAGTGACGTCAAATGTTTCTCCTGTAGAGTTTCAAAAGGAATCTTAATGTCTCAAGCTGTACTCAGATTTGTCAAGACACCAAAGTCTGCAATGAAAAGTCAGGCATCTCAATATGAACTCAAATATTTCTCATCAAATTCTCACAATACCAAATAATACTTACTTTCTCAGAGCAAATGATGTAAGGTGCCATCCACATGAAATGAACCCTACACTCTTACTGTATGTCAGTAATTGACTCATTTGTCTCTATTTTTATGTCTCCTAAGGTATTTTAGCCGATTGATTCTTCAATGAAACATAACAGAGAGCTCCATTAAATCCCATGAGCTATGAACGAGCAACCTCTGAGCAATAAAATTAGCCTCTGGGACTGGATTGATTTTTTTTCCCCCTCACAACCACCACCACAGAAGCAAGGTATCCATAAAAGATAATTAAACAAACACACAGATCTTTGAAGTTCACTGCAGGTTCACTGTTTCATAAAAATGTAGTCAAACCCTCCTGGTATTTCAGTTTTTCTCTTGGTTTACTAACATTTTCACACCATTTCTCATCCGCTATAACAGGTTTTTAAGGTGCGATTGCAATATGGAACGGTGACATGAGCCGTTGATGTGCTGGGTTGAATTTGCGTGAAGGTCTGAGCTGTTGAGTGTCATCCATCTTTGCTCCTGTCTGTGCCGTAATGATGTCTGTCAGGCTGCAGCAGAGGAAGAGAACTGAAGGTTAATCTCTCCGTATCCCTTCAGTGTTCTGAATGCTTAAAGAGCCGTCGGGCCGAGCTGACCGTGCCGTGTTTACGGGTCCTTGTCTCTGCTAAGAGATCACAAAGACAGAGGTCTGACACCTCTGAGGCGCTTTAAGAAAACCAATGGAGAGACAGGCAGAAGGGAAAGACTTTTGTGCTTTATTCACCCGTCACAGTCTCGCCTTTCCATATTTAAGTTGTAGGTCCGTGTTGCACCGGTACTCAATTTGTAAATTACAAGGTCCCTGAATGCAGGCTAGTGAGTGTGTTTAACATCAAACTGACACTTAAAGCAAGCGCTGCGACTTGACAAAACAGCAACACTCCCATTAAGATTAATGAAGGTGTCTGAACCGTGCAGTTTAGGTAGGTTTGTTTGATTATAGCTGGCGATGTTGTTTATATGCATCCCAATGCATCTTGTGTAGTTTGAGCTTAACTCTTTTTCCGCCGAACACAGAATTTTCCAGGTTTTCACATTTTTAGTGTTATACACAGAGGGGCAATATTATGCATCTCCTGAATGAGTCCAGATTAAAACATGCAAGGAAGATGCAAAAACGAGTAATCTTATATGTAAGCAGATGCATATCAACAATAAACAGTATATAAATGAAACAACCTGATCTCATGATGAAAACATGCCTGTGGGAACTTTTACACAAAATGCAAAATAAGTACCGCCATGCAACAGATTCGATGTGAAATGTCCACTGAGTGGCACTAAAAGAGTGTTTGTTTTTTCCTCCCCGAGCCAATAAACGTACATATGGTATGCTTGATGTGACATTGGATTTGTACTTCATCACAGTTTTTGAAATGTCCATTGAGGGGCGCTATAGCTCTAATGCTCTGTGACATTTTAAAATTACATACCATACACGTAAACCTACCTGATAGTATGAACAAAATTGAATGTGATGTAAAAACGCAGTTGAAAACATGCCACTTTAGCTTGTTTTTCGATCTCTCATCTTTCAGCTCTTTCATCACGAGTCATGTTTTTCACGGGATTTGTACCCAAGGATTCTGCATCCTCAATCCAATTCTGTGCCGGCTGAGCTACCGAGCAACCTTGTTATGTCTGGAAAGCAAAGAATATGGAGCTGTAATGATAACTGTGTATGAAACGATTACACGTGTTGCTGTTTTACCGCCTCTAGTGTTTATTTCTCTTGGAAACTGCAGTGATATGTACTTATTGGTATGTATTTCGTGTCTTGCAAAAAAGGTTCCCACAGGTACGTTTTCATCATGAGATCAGGTAAAAATGTTGATTGAGAAAATGTTAAATGACTGTGAAGCTTTAAGGGATGATTATGGATGCAATCTACCGCCTTTATACTTTGATAATCATACTGAATATTATCCAGATGTAGTATTTGATAAAAACATGATTTTCTCAGCTTTTTGCTTAAAAAAAGCTGAAAAAAAAAAAAAAAAAACAGCAGTGCAGATTTCTGGAATTTTTAATTGTCAAAAAAAAATTAATTTAGGAAGCTATAATGGGGTCATTTACGAAAGAGACCTGTTCAAAAATGCCCAAAAGCCTATAAAGCCTAAATGAAAACTCAAAACTTCACAAACATGAGCACATGCAACAGGTGTTTTGTTATATCTTGGTTCAGTTAATGTTTATGGTTTTAATTTTAGTTTTAGTTAGCAATTTTTTTTTTTATGCAACACATTTGATGTTTTTACTTGCATCATTCCTAGCTAACAAACATTAAGCTATGAAAACATTTCTAAATCTTTATTGAATGTTCAAAACATCCAGTTTATTAAATGGTTTAAAATCTTGGTTATTGTGAATGTTAAAAAATATTCAGGAAACACTGCATTTGATCATTTTGCAAACATAATGGGAATGTTACTTTTTGAAAACAGTACATTTTTAGTGTTTATAAATTTATAAATATGTTAAATGAATGTTTGAAAAATGATATGAACAATGTATGAATAACATTAGCACTAATGTTTTAAGAAAATTATTAAAGACCAGATCATTTTGAACAAACGTTCTAATAATGTTACTGGAAGAATGTTGGTTTTCCTAAAGTTAAAGAATCCTAAAGAATGTTTGCCAAAGTTGTGAGAATGTTTAGCTGTGTTTCTGCTGTGCTTTGAGGTCTTGCACTTCACTGCCAACAAGTTAACTTCCTCAGTGTCTGTCAAAGCCCAAAGTTAATGTACGTAAGAGGACTGTTGAGGAATGTAATTGTTTTTTGAGCACTTAATTGCATGCTGGGGCTGTCAACAATGTTTCAGTGTTCGCCACACATCCATTAGGGTGTCTGTTTGGAAGAGGAGATTGGAGAGAGAGAGAGAGAGAAAGAGAGCGTGTGGAGAGAAAATAGTGTAAGAGCATTTAGCTGTGGACCTGGTGAGGAGCCACAAACATTCCCTGCTGTTATCCATCACCCCAATGTCTTAAGAAATGCTGATGAAATCTGTCTCTCGTGTTGAATAGATCCGCTTAGCACAGCAAGATTCACCATGCGTGTCCAGGCTAGTTTATGCTGGTTAGTGCTGGTTTACCAAGCAAATCGAAGCTAATCTAAATATATATATTTGGAAAAAAGGTAATTTTATGAAATATTATTGCAATTTAAAATAACAATTTTCTATTCTAATATACTTTAAATATCAGCATCATTACTCCAATATTCAGTGTCACATGATCTTTCAGAAATTATTCTAATATGCTGATTTATTATGTGTTAGAAACAGTTTAAACATTTGATACTTTTTCATGATTCTTTGATAAATAAAACTTAAAAAAGAACAGCATTTATTCAAATAAAAAAAAATCTAAAGTTTTTACTATCACTTTTCATCAGTTTACTATCACTTTTTAAAAGCATTTATGTCTTTCAAAGAAAAAAGAAAGAAACATTTACTGACCCCTGTAAAGAGGACTCTGGGAAGCGTTGAAGATCCAAATGCAAGCTTTATTTAACAGATCGTTGTCAAACAGGCAGGGTCAAATACCAGCAAACAGGAACTTGAAGGCAAGACAAAAGCGTAATACAATAAACAGGCGTGGGTCAAAATCCAAGTGGGCAGTCCAAAGTAACAAACAAAACTATGAAACAAGGCTAGGCGAGACTATGACTGTGACTATGACTATGACTATGACTATGACTATCAAACAAAGCAAAACATGGCAATGACAAGAAAACAATGAAACAAAACTATGACTATGAAACAAAACCGTGAAAATAACAAAACAAGGCAATGAAACAAGAGAAACGCTTGGTAGAGTCCGCAACAGCAAAACAATACTTCGCGATGTCTGTTTGGTAATGGCTGCTCTTTATGGTCATCAAACAGGAAGCAACCAACGAGGCAGCAGAGGGAGCAGCAACAGTCAGTGTGAGTAAGGGCTCCCTCTGCTGGCCTGGCGTTGCAGATTCCCCCCCTCTAGGAGCGACTCCTGGCGCTCAAACAAAACAAACTCAATAAGTCCAGGAGGGTGGCACAGCAGGGGGTGGGACGGTGGGCCAGGTCCATGCAGGGCAACAGGTTCAGAGTCTGGGCATGGAGCAGTGGCAGACAGTGGAGTAATGGAGGTCCTGGGCCATGGAGCAATGGCAGACAGTGAAAAAACTTGGAGGACCTCGGCCGTGAAGCAGTGGCTGACAGTGGAAACTTGGAGGACCTGGGCCATGGAGCAATAGCAGACCTGGATCATGAAGCGGAGGTGGGCCTGGACCTTGAAGCGATGGCAGACTGTGGAGTAGTGGAAGCCATGGAGGAGCAGGCAGAGCAGGAAGCCATGGCGGAGCAGGTAGCTTGGGTAGCCATGGCAGAGCAGGATCATTGGCAGTGGTTGAGCAGGCCGTGAGTTCATCAATGTGTTGTACCTCCTTTTGAGGATCTGCAGCGGGAACTGCCTCCTCAAGGGGTTCCGCCATGAATGCCACCTCCAAAAGAGGTATAGGCGCAGCGGACATGTGGACAGACTCATGGACAGACGAGGCCTCTGGAGCAGACTTGTGGGCAGACGAGACCTCTGGAGTGTAGAGTGCAGCCCACACACTCAAAATGGTGATTGTCATCACACTAACAGTCAGAACATAACAAGGCTCTGGCAGATCAGGCTCTGGCACAATGACCAGGGCTTGGCGAGGCTCTGGCAGTTCAGACGAGGCATGGCATGGCTCTGGCAGGTCAGACTAGACGTGACTTGGCTCTGGAATAACAGCAGTAACTTGGCTTGGCTCATGAAGATCTGCTGTAATTTGGCTTGGCTCATGAAAATAAACTGTGGTTTGGCTTAACATAAACAACCCAGCTGTAACTTGACTTGATTCAGGAACAACAGCTGTGACTTTGCTTGACTTATGGGGCACAGCTATGACTTGGCTTGACTCATGGAGGACAGCTGTATCTTGGCTTGGCTCATGGAGAACAGCTGTATCTTGGCTTGGCACAGAAAGTGTAGCCCTGGCTTGACTTGACACCGGAGGATCAGGTATCACTTGACTTGATGTCGGAGGAATGGTTGTGACTTGACTTAATGTTGGACGATCAGCTGTGGCTTGAATTGGCTTAGAGTGAGCAGCTGTGACTTGACTTGGCTTGGAGGGAACCGCTGTGGCTTGGTTTAACTTAGCTGGAACAGCTGCAAAGTGGCTTGGCTTTGCTGGAGCAGCTGTGGCTTGGTTTGACTTTGCTGGAGCAGCTTGATGTGAATCGGGAGGTACTGTAGTGTCTTGACGTGACTCTGAAAGTGCTGCTGCATCTTGCTTAGACTCTGGAAGTGTTGGTATGTCTTGACTTGACTTGGCCGGAACAGCAGCTGTAACGTGACTTGACTTGACAGTAACAGCAGCTGTGGTGTGACTTGATTTTGCAGGAACAGCAGACATGGCGTGAACAGGCTGTAGCTTGATTGAAGTGGCATAAGGTGGTGCTGGCTTGGTTGACATGACGCTAGCAGGTGCTGAATGGGCTGTCGTGAATTTAGGGAGGCCAGCTGCTCGCACCGACAGCAGTGGTGGGTCCTCTATGCTGGAGGCCAACCATCTTGAAACCGGGTTGACATGAAGCGTGGATGTAGCAGCCATTTTGGGTACAGGCTCTGAGCTGGCAGCCATCTGGTGAACAGGCTTTGGGATAGCAGCCATCTTGGTGACAGGCTCTGGCGTGGCAGCCATCTTGTGAACAGACTCTGGAATGGCGGCCATCTTGTGAACAGGCTTTGGGACGGCAGCCATCTTGTGAACAGACTCTGGAATGGCGGCCATCTTGTGAACAGGCTTTGGGACGGCAGCCATCTTGTGAACAGGCCTTGAAGCGGCAGGCATGGCGTCAGCAGGCCCTGGAGCAGGCTTTGAAACAGTAGGCATGACATGAGCAGGCTTTGAAACAGTAGGCATGACGAGAGCAGGCTGTGACATGTGAATTATTCTAGACATGGTGGTTAAGTTTGAAGAATGAGGAGTGGCAGATACTGAAGAATAGCAGGGTTCCTCGTCAGCTATCCCCACAGTAAATGAGGAACCACTCAACCTGAGAGCAAAGTCAATATATGTTTCTAGAGTCCAATGGGGAGTGTGGTGTGGCATTAAACTTGAAATTTCCTCAGTGAGGCCGAAACGAAAAATGTCCTTGAGGGCAACATCATTAAATCCCACCAAGCGGCACAGTTCACAAAAGTCCTGCACAAATTCCTCTATTGCCCGATTACCTTGACGTAGGTTGAGGAGACAAGAAGCTGCTTGGTCCATGGTCATCTGTGGTTGAAAAAGCCGCTGGATCTTTGGTAGGCGAAGTATTCTGTAAAGAGGACTCTGGGAAGCGTTGAAGATCCAAATGCAGGCTTTATTGAACAGATCGTTGTCAAACAGGCAGGGTCAAATACCAGCAAACAGGAACTGACAAAAGCGTAATCCAATAAACAGGCGTGGGTCAAAATCCAAGTGGGCAGTCCAAAGTAACAAACAAAACTATGAAACAAGGCTAGGCGAGACTATGACTATGACTATGACTATCAAACAAAGCAAAACATGGCAATGACAAGAAAACAATGAAACAAAACTATGACTATGAAAATAACAAAACAAGGCAATGAAACAAGAGAAACGCTTGGTAGAGTCCGCAACAGCAAAACAATACTTTGCGATGTCTGTTTGGTAATGGCTGCTCTTTATGGTCACCAAACAGGAAGCAACCAACGAGGCAGCAGAGGGAGCAGCAACAGTCAGTGTGAGTAAGGGCTCCCTCTGCTGGCCTGGCGTTACAACCCCAAACTTTGAACAGTAGTTTATATTGTTACAAAATATTTCTATTTTTTTTTTTAAATAAGTGCTATTCTTTTTAATATTTTATTCATTAAAGAATCCTGAAAAAAGTATCACAGGTAAAAAAAAATGTTAAGCAGCACAGCTGTTTCCAACATTGATAATAAATCAGTATATTAGAATGATTTCTGAAGGATCATGTGTCACTGAAGACTGGATTAATGATGCTGAAAATTCAGCTTTGCGTCATAAGAATAAATTATATTTTAAAGTATATTAAAACAGAAGAGCGCTATTTTAAATTGTGATAATATTTCACAATAATACTGTTTTTCTGTATTTTTAATCAATAAACACAGCCTCGATGAGAAAAGACTGTAAAAAAACATTTAAAAAAAAAACATTAAAAATCTTACTGATTCCAAATCACAGCCAAGTGCATTTAAAATGTTAATGTAAGAGCTGAAATATACTACATCTAGTCTAAAGATTCAAAGCATGTTTTCCCACAGAGACTTCTGTGAAGATTTCTTTAATGATGACAGACATTAATCATCAAATTAGAACTTCTTTGATGTGAGACAAGAAAAATTAAATCTTAAGAGACTTAATTTCTAAATAAAAATATTCAGTGTTGCTCACTCATTAAATCTCAACGGTTTTGTCTTTCCTTCTAACCATGGGCGTTCTTTCCAACTTTTACAACAATATTTTAATTTTAGTAGTCAAAAGTTTACATACACCTTGCAGTATCTGCAAAATGTCTCATGTGCAACTATTACAGAAGGTTGAAACACTCACTTCAGAAGGAAAAGTGATGCATTAAGAACCGGGGGTGAAAACTTTTAAACAGAATGAGGATGTGTGCATTTTTCTTATTTTGTCTAAATATCTTATTGTTTTCATTTAGTACCGCCCTTTAGAAGCTACAGAAGATGTTCTCCAGAAGACAAAACAAGTTAAATTTACCCTGATCTTCAAATTCAAAGGTTTTCACCCCCGGCTCTTAATTCATCGTGTTTCCTTTGAAAGCATCAGTAAATGTTTGAACCTTCTGTAATAGTTGCATATGAGTCCCTTAGTTGTCCTGAGTGTGAAAAGATGGATCTCAAAATCATACAGTCGTTGGAAATGGTTCAAATACACAAAAATGGTGAAAAACCAAAGAATTTGTGGGACCTGAAGGATTTTTCTAAAGAACAGCAGGCAGTTTAACTGTTCAGGACAAACAATGGACTTATGAACAACTATCACTAAACAACAAAAAAAAAAAAAAAAAAAAAAAAAAACGTTGTGTATCAACACAAGTAACAACACAGTATTAAGAAAAAGTACATGTACATTTTTTAAGTTTTGAATCTTTTATGTGAAATATCTTATTCAGGTCAGTACTAAATAAAAAATAACATGCCTTTTATATAATCCTTCTTAATTTGGTAAAATAATTAACATTTTCCAGATTCTGCAAGGTGTATGTAAACTTTTGACTTCAACTATATATTATTTTATGTAGCATTTTATGTGTAAATGCACACAAATAATACTTTTATGCTTTCTGCATAATGTGACAAAATTACAACTTGATTGAATAGAAATAAATAAATAAATTATTAAATATTACTTCTAATTTTCTAGTCTAAAGTGATATTTCTGTGAGTTGTTTTCTCTACACATCACAGGTCTCATAGGAAGAATGTTCTTCATAAAAGTGCCTGTGTGTTGAAGAAACATCCGAATATTCAATATCCTGGTGAGTCCTGGTGACAAGCTGTCCTGGTCTTTTCAACACGGTCCACTGCTGTTTAGAGAAAAAGAGGAAAAAAAAAAGAGGAAAAAAAGGCAAAAGTGTCCTTCAGTGTTGTAAATGCGCAGAATTCAGTGTCCCATCCCAGCTGTGAACATGACTAGCCACCATTCTCCTGTTCATTTGTTGTCATTTTAATTCGTTTAGGTATCTAAAACTTTTATCGCTTCCAGGCGTCTGCGTAATTGCGTATTTAAGGAGGCCAAATTGAGGAAATAATTGTACTTAGGGATATTATTTGTAACTAAATGCTGTTTTTTCCTTCACTAAGCACATGGTCAGGCTCAGTATTTGAAGGTGGACATCTGCCTGTGTGAAGAGAAACAAAAAACAGTCTCATTTTCTTTTAATGAACACAGTAATGACAAATTCGGTCGTCTAGATCGCTTAATGAGGAGCATTAGCCTGGCCGCCGAGATGCTGAGCAGTTCTATTCACTGAGAAGAAAAAAGTGCATTCAGATCAGGTTGTGATTGGTCCATTTACCCCCGACCTGAAGCGCACTTGCTAATTTTAAAGATATATTCCTATTGGCTTCCTCTCAAACGGCTCGCCGTGCCGCTGTGTGAGCGTCTGCCAAGCGTCTAAAGGAAAAAGAGCTGTTTGATTTTTGAATGGCTGATGGTGGATTTCTCAATAAAAGCTGAAGTTGTTTATCACCTCTGTGCTGATTTTTACTGTCTGTTGATTAATGGCTAGAGCTCAGTGAAAGCAAAATGCTGTAAAACCACTCAGCCATTCTGATTAAGCTTATTCTTAAGATAAAACCTTAAGTAACACTGGGGATGTATTTATGTATTTATTTATGTATTTGTTTACCTTCTTCTTTTACATTTTTACTTCAGTAAGTGGCATCCAGTTATTGTTATGGAGCTAAAAACATATTATGATTTTTAATAACAAAAAATAACAACAACAACAATAACAATAATAATAATTATTATTATCATTATTATCATTATTGTTGTTGTTGATGTTGTTACTATACTATTACTACTACTCTATTTATTACTATTTTATTATTATGTATTTTAATATATTAATAAAAACAATTATTGCTATGCTACTACAACTAATTAATATTATTATCTTAGCAATAATATTGTTTTTTATGATAATAAAATAGAAGTAATAATTTAGCTATATATTTAGTGATTTTGTATTTATTTTGTATGTTTTCTATTATTAGATTTATAAAAATGTAAAAATGTAATTAAAAATAATAATAATTATTGCTGTACTACTAATAATAATTAGTATTATTATTGTTGATCCTTTTTTGATAATAATAAAAATTATATATATATATATATACTACTACCAAGAAAAATAATAATAATAATGATAATAATAATATTATTAGCAGTATTAGTATAGCAATGGTTGTATTTATTTATATATATAAAATCATCAGTACTACTTCAATTACTTAATATATATATATATATATATGTGTGTGTGTATATATATATATATATATATATATATATATATATATATATATGTGTGTGTGTGTATATATATATATATATATATATATATATGTGTATATATATATATATATATATATGTATATATATGTATATATATATATATATATATATATGTATGTTTAAATATATATATATATATATATATATATATATATATATATATATATATATATATATATGTGTGTGTGTATATATATATATATATATATATATATTTACTAATTTTATATTTATTTTTGTTATATTTATATTTATTTTCATGTTATTAATTTAAATGAATACAGTTATCAATTATTATTATTGTTGTTGTTGTTGTTACTATACTATTCTATACTTTACTTTCTATTCTTCTTTTCTATTCTATTTTTACTTTTATATATTTTAATGTATTATTAAAAATATTTAATGTTGTAATACTACTACTACTACTAATTATTATTATTATTATTGGTCTTGCTGTCGTTGTTGTTTTACCAATATTTTTGCATAATAATAAAAAATAATATGAGTTTATTTATAAATATATAAAAATATATATTTATAAATTTATACAATATTTGTATTAGATTTATATATTTATAAATACATTTATTATTATTATTATTATTATTATTATTATTATTATTATTATTATTATTATTATTATTATTTTGCAATCCAATTACATGGAAAAATACCAACACTTTTAGTGTTTTTCAAGATTCAATCTTCCCTCAAACTTTATTCATTATTCTTCAGTGCCTCCGATGATCTCTGATTTATGTAGTTGAGAGGTGAGAATCGTGTACACACTGGTTCAAAAAAAGGTCAAGTTGAGTGAATTGCATTGTGGGGTGTTTGCTGTGTGCTCTATTTACTGCGAATTTCATAAAATGTAGGTCATGCGGCTAAAATATGTTAAAATGAGTGTCTCAAAGTGTGTTTACTTTAGATTTGCCAGGATACCAAACCAGAGAAACTCAAGCATTTCTCCTCAAATTCTCAAACTGAATGATCTGAAGCTTTGCTGTCCTCATTAGCAAAGTTTGTTCCTCATTAGAGTTAATGCAAACTAAGTAAACAAACAATATAAGAAGGGATTTTTTTAAACCTTCAGGCAGCTTGTTTATTTCTTCATTGCCGTTTTAAAACATGATGTCTTTTTGTCTATCTTCATTAAAAAAAGAAAGATGGTCTCAGTGAGATACCGCTGTGTGCCAATGAAGCATCTGCATCATTTAATATAGTTAGTTTAGCAATAAATTGCACTGACTTCCTAGACAAGATTCAATAATGACATGATTGAAGATATATTGAATGAAAGATCTGCTCAGCTATGATTTATAAATATAATTGTGATTAGGCTTTATTAAAGTGCTTAGACGTCTCAAATAATCAAGTGGAGAAGTGCAGCATCATTATTGTCAGCTTCGGGTTTTCTCTGCAACCGTTCCCAATTATCCAGTATCCAAATAGTTTTCAAATGTAAACAGAAGTTTCTGTACAATTCAGCACAAAATAATTGACCACCTGTTTTGTTATTGCTCATGCTGTAATTGTCTTTTTAATTATTTGTGTTTGGTCCCTTTGACTGCGAAAATATGCATTTTATGTCACATTGTTCCTTATATTTCCCTTAGTCCTGAATGTAAGAGAAAGGCCAGATTAATAATGCATGACAGGAAAGCTTAAATACAACAACAAGCGTGCACGTTTGTGGAAATAGGACATGATGAAGCTGGATCTGTCCCAGCATTACCTGCCAAGAACAGTTATTCGGCTGAACGTCTCTCAGCTGGATGAAAACGCTAGGTTTCTTTCCTGTGTTCATGTAAGTTGATGCATTTTTTGCAGTAAGCATTTTGTTTCCATCATTCGTGATCAGTGATTGGGTGGTGGTATTAGTGGGAGGGGCTTTATTATTCCAAAAAGCATTTGATTGGACAAAAAGTTGTATTAATCTGGCAAGGCAAGATGAGCCTTCAGAATTTTGCTCTGTTTTTCCAGAAGAGAAACACTGTCAATTTTTAATGCGTATTTATGCTTACAGTCAACTTTTTGGAGTGCATTAGCATTTAGATGACCTCAAAACTATCCGACATGGAGTAAAAGCCACAGAGGTCCAGTTTTGATTTCATGGGGTTTGCAAAGATTGAGCGAGAGGTCGCCACTCGGATATGATTTTGCAATGCAATACTCCATTTCTGTTATGTTGCTATTTTTGTGCCTGTGGCATTACCACTTGGCTATTTAATATTTTAACTATATTCTCATTGACTTTCTAGCAAGCACTTCCATTCAAGGCTTTCAAAAGAAGTCTATTATGCTCATAAACACTGCATTTATTTAAGAAAAATGCAGTACAAACAAATAGTGTAATATGATGAAATATTATTGGATTTAAAAAACTATTTTCAATTTAAAAATATTTTAAAATAAAATATATTCCTGTGATGCAAATCTGAATTTTCAGCATCATTACTCCAGTCTTTAATGTCACATGATCCTTCATAAATCATTCTGATGTGCTGATTTGCTGCTCATAAATATTTATTATTATTATTAATGTTGAAAACTGTCTTGCTGCTTCATATTTTTGTGGATATTGCAATCTATTTTTTCAGGATTCTGTAATGAATAGAAAGTTCAAAAGAACAGCATAAATTCAAAATGGAAATATTTTGTAACATTATAAATCTATTTAATATCACTTTTAAACAATTTAATATATCTTTACTGAATAAAAGTTTACACTGTTGTTCGAAAGTCTAGGATTTTTTTAAGACGATTATTTTGCTCATCAAGGCTGCATTTATTTGATCAAAAATACAGAAAAAAATGAAATATTCAGAATTATTATTTCAGTGTAAAATAACTGTTTTTTTATGTAAATATATTTTAAAATGTAATTTATTTCTGTGATGCCAAGCTGAATTTTCAGCATCATTACTGCAGTCTTCAGTGTCACATCCTTCAGAAATCATTCTAATATTCTGATTTATTATCATTGTTTTCTTGGAACCTGCAACACTTTTTCTCAGGAATCTTTAATAAATAAAAAGGTAAAAAGAACAGCATTTACTTAAAACAGAAATCTTTTGTAACAACATAAACTACCATTTCAAAGTTTGTGGTCAGTACATTTTGATTCATTATTTTTTAAAGAAATTAATACTATTATTCACCAAGGATGTGTTACATTTGATAAAAAGTAATAGCAAAGACCTGCTATATATTTTGAGTAAATACTATTTTTTAAACTTTCTTATTCATCAAAGTCTTGAAAAAAGAATCCAACATTGATAATAAAAGTAATAAATCAGAATATTAGAATGATTTCTGAAGGATCATGTGACACTGAAGACTGAAGTAATGCTGCATCCCAGAAATAAATTATTTTTTACAATACATTAAAATAGAAAACCATTATTTTCAACTGTAATAATATTTCACATTACAGTTTTTTTCTGTATTTTTGATGAAGTAAATGCAGCCATGATGAGCATCAAAGTATCCTTTAAAAATCAATCTATCTTACTGATCCCACATTTTTAAAGGTCAGTGTACATTTCTATTAAAATAAGTCTTAATAATCCTAAACCTTTGACTGCTAATATATACACTCTCAGAAAAAAAGGTCCAAAAGCTGTCATGCCCTTTCAAAAGGTACACTTTTGTCCCTTATTTACCCTAAAAGTTACATATTTAAACGGGTACCACTCACAAACAGCTTTTGGACCTTTTTTCCTGAGAGTGCACCGTGATATTACTCATCCTGTGCTATAAGTCAAGTTGTACTGTCCATCTTCAGGTGCAGGTGCATGCGTTTCTGGCTGGAACATGAACAGACATGGAAACAGCTCTCAATTACTGGCCCAATGTCCATATGCGGATCCCCAGAGCTCTGACAGGCATCCCATCATCGTCCCTGCTGTATCACTGTCCATCTGTCACCAGACTCATGCTCTGACTGCAGAAAATGGAGTAATTGTGTAGCTGAGAGCAGGTGTGCCATCCTGCACCTCCATGCAACCTGTGTCATACTTTTCCTTTTAAATGAGGTCTACTTTACCTCCTGTACTGTGCTTTTTCTCTTTTCAGTCACTCTCGTACTTTCTGTCCTTCAGTGATGCCTTCATCATGGTTCTGAGTTTCTCCTTGCCTTCCGTTATCTTTCTCTTCATTTTTTACATATTTGTATTAAAATGCTTTTCCTTGTGCAGCCAGACTTTTGACTGTTCGCTTGAAACTCATTCAGGTCTGTTCGACAAACATTGATTTCTTTCCTTTTTGGCCTACTGTATTATGTAACTGTGCTAAACATTTAAAAAGGTTTGGAGATGTGAGGTTCACAACCATTTAAAAAATAACTGTGTCATATTATCTCAAAGATTATTGTATTATTTACAGAGTAATGAAATGCAGAGCATTTCAACTGAGGCAGAAGAGACTTGAGGGGATTTCTTGGATATTTATAAAAGAGAAGGCCTACCATGCTGCTCTTATTTCTTATGTAGGCCTGTTAGCAGCACTTACTTTATTTCTGCTAACACACTTTTTCACCTATGATTGTGTATTTTTAATCATAACCACAGGTGGCTTGTCTGTTTCAATATAAAATGCCATCCATCAAACCCGTTTTTTGACTTTCAGAGAATTGGCTTTTTTTGTTTGGATAGAAAATTCTTAAATGCAATAATTTGCATGGTGTGCAAATCCATGGAGCAAAAAAAATAAAAAATAAAAAATCAACCAGCTGTAAAATGCAGAACCACAAGTCAAGGGTATCCAGACTTTTAACTGGGAAAAACATTTTGAAAGTCGCCACCGTCGACCCCAGGAGGTTAATGAGTGTTAAAATGAGTCAGCAATGTAGGATAAATGAGCATCGAGTTAAGTTTGTCAGATCAGAGGAGTCAGAGAAGTCAAATTGACAATATAAAATCATGATATAAGTGATCCTCCAGATTTTAGATCTAGCTATATTGTATTTATTGTGTAGATATGTCAGTGCTGCCTTGACTCAAACACATGTCTCAGTGTTCAAAGCAGTGACGAGATTTAAGTATTGATTGGTTTTGTACGTTTTAGAGATTGAAATATTGGTGGGATTTATCCTATTTATAGATTTAAATATTGGTTGGTTTTGTTCAATTAAGAGATTTAAATATCACTTTGTTTTGTTCTATTTAGAGATATTGGTTGGGTTTGTCCTTTTTAG
The DNA here is from genome assembly GCF_049309525.1 of Garra rufa. Taxonomy (NCBI): domain Eukaryota; kingdom Metazoa; phylum Chordata; class Actinopteri; order Cypriniformes; family Cyprinidae; genus Garra; species Garra rufa. The sequence continues at coordinate 45,214,742 of NC_133368.1, read as the reverse complement.
AGATAGAAAAATGGGTGTTTTGTCCGATTCATACATTTAAATATCTGTCTGTTTTGTTCTATTAAGAGTTTTAAATATCTGTCTGTTAAGACACTTAAATATCACTCAGTTTTGTTCTATTTAGAGATTTAATTTTTTTTAGGTTTTGTCCTTTTTAGAGATTGAAATATTGGTTGCTTTTGTCCAATTTATAGATTTAAATATCAGTCTGTTTTGTTCTATTAAGAGATTTAAATATTGTATGTTTTGCTCTTTTTTAGATTTCAACATCGGTCCGTTTTGTTCCATTAAGAGATTTAAATATTGTTTGATTTGTTATTTTTTGTAGATTTTCAATATCATCTGTTTTGTTCTATTAAGAGTTTTAAATATCGGTCAGTTTCTTTCTATTCTATTAAGAGTTTTAAATATTGGTCTGTTTTGTTCTGTTAAGATACTTAAATATCGGTTTGTTCTATTAACAGTTGTAAATATCGGTCAGTATTGTTCGGTTAAGAGACTTAAATATCGGCCTGTTTTGTTCTTTTAAGAGTTTTAAATATCAGTCTGTTTTGTTCTATTAAGAGTTTTAAATATCGGTCAGTTTTGTTCTATTAAGAGTTTTAAATATTGGTCTGATTTTGTTCTATTAAGAGACTTAAATATCAGTTTGTTTTGTTCTACAAAGAGTTGTATATATCGGTCAGTTTTGTTCTGTTAAGAGACTTAAATATTGGTCTGTTTTATTCTATTAAGAGATTTAAATATCGGTCAGTTTTGTTTTGTTAAGATACTTAAATATCGGTCAGTTCTTTTTTTATATTAAGAGACTTAAATATCGGTCTGTTTTGTTTTAGTAAGAGTTTTAAATATCAGTCTGTTTTGTTCTGTTAAGAGACTTAAATATTGGTCTGTTTTATTCTATTAAGAGATTTAAATATCGGTCAGGTTTGTTCTGTTAAGAGACTTAAATATCGGTCTTTTTTTCTATTAAGAGTTTTAAAAATCAGTCTGTTTTGTTCTATTAAGAGTTTTAAATATCGGTCTGTTTTGTTCTATTAAGAGACTTAAGTATCGGTCTGTTTTGTTCTATTAAGAGTTTTAAATATTGGTCTGTTTTATTCTATTAAGAGATTTAAATATCGGTCAGGTTTGTTCTGTTAAGAGACTTAAATATCGGTCTTTTTTTCTATTAAGAGTTTTAAAAATCAGTCTGTTTTGTTCTATTAAGAGTTTTAAATATCGGTCTGTTTTGTTCTATTAAGAGACTTAAGTATCGGTCTGTTTTGTTCTATTAAGAGTTTTAAATATTGGTTTGTTTTGTTCTATTAAGAGATTTAAATATTGGTCTGGTCTTTTATGAGTCTTTTTTTGTTCTGTTAAGACATATTAATGTCTTCGGAGTCATTTAATTGATATTGAGAAATATAGTGCATGTCTTAGTGTTAGTGTGTGCACTTAGTGTGGTTGGTGTTTGGTAAAATCTCTCACCACTAAGGTTTGTGTGTTCATGCAAACTCTAGTTGTAATGCTAGTTATGCTTGCTGAAATGCTCTGCTTTCTGTAGTGCATTGGTAATTTGCAGTCATTTAGGCTGCATTATAACGTTGCATAAATGTCTGCTTTTTCTTCTTTTAAGGAGGAAGAAAATCTTCTCAAGAATAAATCTTGCATCTTTATTAGTCTTTTATGGCAGTGCAATCCACTAAACGACTTCTCTCGCACAGTCGTTTTACATCCAAGTGCTTCTGTCTGTAGCGTATGCGATGCTGCCATCATTGATGTGACATTCAGGCCCATTGTGTATTCCAGCTCGGAGTCTGTAAGCAGTTTAAGAGCCGATTTCATCTCGGTGGGGAATGTCTGCCTATCTCTGGCCTGTCACTTAGATACCACCGGAACGGTAAATATGATTAATCTACCTCCTTAATTACCCTGCAGTTTCATGCCACTAGTCATCAGCTGTCAGGAGCAATTAATATCTTTACAATAAGCCTCCGTCTTAGCCAAGTTTGGAAAAGAATGAATATTTTACTCTCGTAATTCTTTGCTTGGTTAATATCTGTCACCATGGAGCCGGCGATGCTCAGACGGAGAAGCGTAGCGCTTGGGTTTTCAAAATGCATTTTCGTCCGGCCCGCTTTTCTCTCTCAAACATTGGATGAAATGAAACACATTCATCATTTCAAATGACAGTTTGTTTACAAATGAGAGCCAAGGATTTTATGGAAGAGGACAGGGGTGTTAGAAACCAAAGACTCGTCTTCTGATTGCGAAATGATCAACGCACGTTAGTCCGGATGTGTCGCTCTCTGGCTGCTATAATGTGCGTGTGTTCGCCGTCGCAGGCGGAGATGTATTAATCAGGTCAAAACTGTTTCATTAGAGAAGATTCTATCTGACCTTTCCGCAACAAGAATTGCAGAGCTCTAATTTCCCGTGAAATAGCACGCATCAGTAAGTCTGACATTTACATCGGCGGAAACCCAGAAACGCATACGGATGCTGAAGACGTGGCGTTGAAATTAAGCTGTGTGCAAAAGTGAGACCCCGCAATGAGCCAAATTAGACTTAATGGGGAAGTGGATCATGAATACCATATTAATTAACACTAAAATATTGCTGTTGCTGCTGTTCGCTCCGCCACTGCACCGAGAAGGATTAATAGGATTCGAGTAGAATCAACTAAATAAAGTCTTTTAATGAGGTCATGAATATTTGATTTGCCAGCCAAATCAGATGTATTGTACTTTGTTTTGAACGAGGGCCAAATTAGAAGGATGCTCGTCTCCATCATCATTGTAATCATCTGGAGGGGTGGTGGCTGTGTAGATGCGCTCATCATATTTTCATGCCTAAGAGACGGGAGGAACAAACAAGGCGAAGTGAAACGCATGATGTGAGGAGAAACTAAAGGCCGCGTCCTTGCTGCTTCGCCGCTCTGTCAGTCAGTGACTTCACAGCGTTTTTGCATGAAAGGACATCTTAATGAAACTGACAAAGCACCATTACATCATGTCTAATAATCTAGCACAAATTCAAGTGAGATAACCAAGTGAATATTTAAAGATCCAGTGACCTTCCATGAGTTTTTGCGGCTTGCGGCCCATGTTTGTTAGCTTTAAGGCCAACTAATTTGAATATATAAAATTTAATTAGGTTTTTTTTTTTGTCTTTTGAGAGTTTTACTTATAATTGTGTGCTTTCATTAAAATAAACAAATTTAGTAATTTTGTTATGTGCTATTGTGATTTGCATTTTTTTATATTTTATTTTAATTCATTTTTATTTAGTTTAGTTATTTAGTATTTCAACTAGCAAGTTTAAGTTTACTTTTAAGTTTAAGTCAGTAATATTAATTTTGTTTTAATATTTCATATTTCAATTAATATATTTTAATTTTGATACTGTTTTAATTGTAGTAGTTGTAGCTCCTGCTAATACTACAATATTTAGTATTAGTATAGTATTATTTATTCATATATTTTTTTTATTATTACTTATTTAGTTTTAATATTTTAATTTCACTTTATTTTGATTAAATTTTTAGTCATTTTTTAGTACTGCAACAGTACTTTAACGCTTCTAATTTTCATGCATGTTTTTAAGTTTTCATCTATTATTTATATTATTTTTTCAAATTTTAATATTTCAGTTTATTTTTATTTTTATTTAGTTTTAAGTAATTTTACTACTCCAATAGTACTTTAACATTTCTAATTTTCATGTATGTTGTTTTCAAGTTTTCATCCAATATTTATTTTATTTTATTATTTTTAAAATTATTATTTCAGTTTAGCTTTTTTTATTATTTAGTTTTAGTTAATTTTAGTACTTCAACTAGTACTGGATCAATAATTCAGCATTTAAGTTTTATTTTTTAATCTTCCAGTATATTCATATTTCATATTTTAAAATTTAAAATGTATTTATCAGTTTAGTTTTATTTTCATTTAGTTTTAGTAATTTTACTACTTCAACTAGTACTGCATCAATAATTCAGCATTGTTTTTAAGTTTAATTTTTTAATCCCATATTCATATTTAATTTATTTTAGCTTTATTTTAATCAACAGATTTTCAGTATGAAGTATAGCAAATTATTATTTACAGATGTGACATAAACTAGGCATATGGTTACTTAAAAACAATTCAATCCCAGTCTTTAATGATGAAGATGTGCTATAAGTGATTGTTAAAAGTAACATGTTGAAAACGTCTTCTAATGTCACTGATTTATGTAAACACACAAAAAGAAAATGAACATGTGATGCAATAATTTAGCCATTCTAAATTTACTTTGGTGTATAGCAAAAGGACTGCTTCAATGTAAAAAAATAAGACATAAATAAAAATAAAAAATAGACTTGTTCCAGTTGTTGGCTGTGCTGTCTGACACTGAGACTATGTGACAGGATTTGGACATGTCTTGATAGCTTCCTACATCTAGATACTGTCATCTTAAAAGTTGTAGTGATGTGGAGTTATTATAAAACACACATCAACCCTTTATGGAGGATGGCAGAGAGCATATGAAATGCTTTTCCCTCACTCATGTCCCTTTAAGATGCGCCTCCTTGGCTCGCCTCTCTCAGAGCTGTCTGCATCCGTCAAAGCATCTCTGCTGCTCTCAGACAGGTCACACTGGACCTTCCAAACAAAGCAGCTCTAATAATCAATTGTTCCGGTCACAGAGCCTGACAGACTCATAAAGGAATGCAACCGTTCATCTCTCATCCATCCTCCTTGTGTCATCTCCTCACCCGCTCTATCACCGTCTCCCTGTCTTCATTCTTTCTGCCTGACTTCTTGTTTCCTTTCACTCTTCTCTTTTGATTATTGCTTGTTAGAGGCCGAAGGGGTGTAGGCACCTGTTGTATTTTTATGGCAGCCTCTAGAACCATATGGCAGAAAGTCATGAAATTTGGCACAGTGATAGAGGAGGGATTGTGCTTCAGTCTTCGAATTCTTAAAGGTCCCATATTGTCAAAACTTAATTTCCTAGCTTTTTTTCATGAAAACCGAGGTGCATCTTAATAAATTGGAATGTCGTGGAAAAGTTCATTCATTTCAGTAATTCAACTCAAATTGTGAAACTTATATAAATTCAATGCACACAGACTGAAGTAGTTTAAATCTTTGGTTCTTTTAATTGTGATGATTTGGCTCACATTTAACAAAAAACTCATTAATTCTCTATCTCAACAAATTAGAATACTTCATAAGACTAATAAAAAAACATTTTTAGTGAATTGTTGGCCTTCTAAGTATGTTCATTTACCGCACTCAATACATGGTAGGAGCTCCTTTTGCTTTAATTACTGCCTCAATATGGCATGGCATGGAGGTGATCAGTCTGTGGCACTGCTGAGGTGGTATGGAAGCCCAGGTTTCTTTGACAGTGGACTTCAGCTCATCTGCATTTTTGGTCTCTTGTTTCTAATTTTCCTCTTGACAATACCCCATAGATTCTCTATGGGGTTCAGGTCTGGTGAGTTTGCTGGCCAGTCAAGCACACCAACAGCATGGTCATTTAACCAACTTTAGGTGCTTTTGGCAGTGTGGGCAGGTGCCAAATCCTGCTGGAAAATGAAATCAGCATCTTTAAATGCTGGTCAGCAGAAGGAAGCATGAAGTAATTTCTTGATAAATGGGTGCAGTGTCTTTGGTTTTCAAAAAACACAGTGGACCAACACCAGCAGATGACATTGCACCCCAAATCATCACAGACTGTGGAAACTTAACACTGGACTTCAAGCAACTTGGGCTATGAGCTTCTCCACCCTTCCTCCAGACTCTAGGACCTTGGTTTCCAAATGAAATACAAAACTTGCTCTCATCTGAAAAGAGGATTTTGGACCACTGGGCAACAGTCCATTTCTTCTCTTTAGCCCAGGTAAGACGCCTCTGACATTGTTTGTGGTTCAGGAGCGGCTTAACAAGAGGAATACGACAACTGTAGCCAAATTTCTTGACCCGTCTCTGTGTGGTGGCTCTTGACGCCTTAACCCCAGCCTCAGTCCATTCCTTGTGAAGTTCACCCAAATTCTTGAATCAATTTTGCATAACAAGCCTCTCAAGGCTGCGGTTCTCTCAGTTGGTTGTGCATTTTTTTCTTCCATACCTTTTCCTTCCATTTAAATTTCTGTTAACATGCTTGGATTCAGCACTCTGTGAACAGCCAGCTTCTTTGGCAATGAATGTTTGTGGCTTACTCTCCTTGTGAAGGGTGTCAATGATTGTCTTCTGGACAACTGTCATATTAGCAGTCTTCCCCGTGATTGTGTAGCCTAGTGAACCAAACTGAGACATCATTTTGAAGGCTCAGGAAACCTTTGCAGGTATTTTGAGTTGATTAGCTGACTGGCATGTCACCATATTCTAATTTGTTGAGATTGAATTGGTGGGTTTTTGTTAAATGTGAGCCAAATCATCACAATTAAAAGAGCCAAAGACTTAAACTACGTCAGTCTGTGTGCATTGAATTTATTTAATACACAAGTTTCACAATTTGAGTTGAATTACTGAAATAAATGAACTTTTCCACAACATTCTAATTTATTAAGATTCCGGAAAATGTGACGTGTAACGCCACACGTACTGTTCCACTAAACTGGCAAATGCACTTCAGCGCTGATAGTGAGGAGCTCCCTGATCACTGCTTCATTCCATTTTGCACATATTTTTTCATCGTGAATGTTTATCTACCGGTAAAAGAGTCACGTAGCTTACTGCATTTGGTGTTTGAAAAAAAAAAACATTAATTACCATTCTGAAACCTGTTGAGTATTACTAAGCCACAGCAGGCTACAGCATACACGACTCTAAATACCTGTGGTTGGTCTGGATGTGTGCCACTCAGAAAACAACAGGCCAATCAGAACAGAGGCTCATGAATATTAATTAGACAGGCCAAATCGACCTGTTCTTGACAGAGCTTCTAAGAGAGGAGCTGTAAAAATATATTGAGATGGTTTTTGGCACTTATACCGCAAATTTATATTCTTAAGGACATCAACAACTAAAATAAACCTCCAGAAAGGTGTAAAATATGTGAGCTTTAAAGGAGAACTTTACTTACAGAACAAAAGATTACAGATAATTCACTCACCCCCTTGTCATACAAGTCGTTCATGTCAATTATGTTTTTTGAGGCAAACATTTCACGATTTCTCTCCATATAGTGGACTTCTATGGTTCCCCTGAGTTTGAACTTCCAAAATGCAGTTTAAATGCAGCTTCAAAGTGCTCTAAACAATCCCAGCCGAGGAAGAAGAGTCTTATCTAGCAAAACGATCAGTTATTTTCTAAAAAATTTAGTAAATTGATACTTTTTAACCTTAAATGCTTGTCTTGTCTAGCTCTGCATGAACTCAAGACATTTAGGGTATGTTGAAAAACTCCCATCTCATTTTCTCCTCTAACTTCAAAATTCTCCATAGCTGCACAAGAGCTGACACAGAGCTAGAGAAGATAAGCATTTGAGAATAAAAGGTATTTAAATTATATATATTTTTTTTTAGAAAATAACAGATTGTTTCGCTAGATAAGACCCTTATTCCTCAGCTGGGATCGTTTAGAGCCCTTTGAAGCCGCATTTAAACTGCATTTTGAAAGTTCAAACTTAGGGGCACCATAGAAGTCCACTATATGGAGATAAATGCTGAAATGTTTTCCTCAAAAACATAATGAAGAGAGAAAGACATGAACATCTTGGATGACAAGGGATGAGTAAATTATCTGTACTTTTTTGCCTCTAGAATGTTAATTTTTGGTCAATTGTAAATGTTATTAAAATGAGCTTATAACCTTTAAATATCTAATCCTAAAGTCATAATTCTGCTTATCCTTCATTGAACGTTGTTTAAATTAAAACATTTCCACTGCTGCTGCTACTGCTTGGTTCAGTAATTGCTGCTCGCAGCTATATTTTTTCTCTTCCTTTTTCAGTTCCTCTCTAATAACCTCTTGTCTTTTTTTCCACAGATGGTTGGAGAAAGGAGGAGAGACCACGGTTCGGGAACAATAGGTCAAATCTGAGGTACGATATGGCGGGATGCCTCTAAAAAAGGTTGGATTGCTTTTGATTGCTGCTCTCTAACAAAGTGCAAAGTTGTTCTGTGGTGGAAAACAAACTCTTGTTGGCTTCTATCCTGTAAACTCTCAGGTGTAAATCAAAACCTTTTTGTATAGTTGGACCCAAAGTAGTTTTGGTTTATGGTGCCTTTCTGTGTGCTGTTTATATGGCGTATAGCTATCAAAAAATATGCCCCCTTTAAATGCAGTTTTTATAGAAAGGAACGCTTTGAAACTTGACCTTCAGATGTAGCTTTGTGATGTCTCGTACATTTTCTCTTGTGTTTTGTAGCGGTTGCGCTGAGATACAGGAATTAATTCAAAGGCCCTTCGAGTTTTTCCACCATAAATTGAAGTTATTACCTCGGGGCACCGGCCAAAATTACTCCCTCTGCAAATTATTTATATTTTCCTGTTTTAGAAATGAGCCGAGGTTGCCGACTAGTGCCTGATTAGCATAATTCAGGGGTGTTCACACATACAGTGATTTGCAGAAACCAGGAGTCATTAATTTTCATTGCGAGGTTTGGTGACAGTATGTTGGCGTGTCCAGTGACAAAAGTTGAGAAAAGTGTCACTTTATGTAAATGAACACCAATGCAGCGAGGACAAATTAGAGTCAAGACATTGATACTGTAGGAAATGCATTCTGAGTTGAGTTTAATTCATGCATTGATAATCATTCATTTTGTTTATGATGTGTTATGCACTTCTGCTGTTTTTTATTTTACCCTGGACCACAAAAGTAAGTCATAAGTAGCACAGATATATTTGTAGCAATAGCCAAAAATACATTTAATGGGTTAAAATGATAAATTGCTCTTTTATACCAAAAATCATTAGGAAATAACATAAAGATGATGTTCTGTGAAGATATTTTGCAAATTACCTACCATAGATATATCAAAACTTAATTTTTGATTTGTAATATCCATTTCTAAGAACTTCAGTTGGACAACTTTAAAGGCGATTTTCTCAATATTTCGATTTTTTTTGCACCCTCAGATTCCAGATTTTCAAATTGTTGTACACCAATAGAAAGCTTATTTATTCAGCTTTCAGATTAAAAAAAAATTGACACTTATGACTGGTTATGTGGTTCAAGATCACATATTTAAACATTTCCCCTATAGAATGTTACATTTCATTGCTGAGAACACTCAAAATTCTAATTCCTTGTTTAATTAGAAAAACATGCAATTTTAACTGCCAATAGTTTTCAAAAGCTGTGGCAAGTTGAATGGCGAGTCAAATCTATATACTTTCCTTGCAAAAGTATTCATACCCCTTCACTTGTTCACATTTGTTATGTTCCTGCCTTATTTTAAACTGCTTTAAATCATTTTTTTTTTGGATCATTCTACACTCCATATACCATAATGACAAAGCAAAAACACAATTGTCACAACTTGTACATTTATTAAAAATAAAACTGTGAAATAAATACATTACATACACTTCATACCTCAGTACTTAGCTAAAGCACCTTTACAGCCTCAAGTCTTTTTGGGTATGATGCGACAAGCTTTGCAAATCAGCATTTGGCAATTATCTGCTATTCTTCTCCTAACCTCTTCACCTCTCAGGCTCTGTCAGGTTGGATAAGGGCAGATGCACATTTTCAGGTTTCTCCAGAAAGGTTTGATTGGGTTCAAGCCCAGGCTCTGGCTGGGCCACTTAAGAACATTCACAGTTGTCTTTCAGCAGTCTTGCTGTGTGCTTAGGGTCATTGTCCTGTTGGAAGGTGAACCTTCTGCCCAGTCTGAGGTTCTGAATGCTCTGGACTGGGTTTTCTTTTAGGCTAACTCAATATTTTGGGGCATTGAGTTTTTCTTTCTACTTCAGTCCCTGCCACTGAAAAACAGCCCCACAGCATTAGGCTACTCCCAGCACACTTTACATTTGGGACGGTACTCTGCAGGTGATAAGCAGTGCTGGGTTTCTTCCACACATGATGTTTGGAATTAAGATTCATCAGACCACAGAATCTTGTTTCTTACAGTCTGATACATTTAGGTGCTTTTTTTTTGCAAATTCCAGGTGTGTTTTCACGAGTCTTCACTGAGGAGATGATTGAGTCTTACCACACCACCATAAAGCCTAGATCGGTAAAGTGTTACAGTGATGTTTATCCTTGTGGGTTTCTCCTGTCTTCACATATGATCATGAATCTTAACTAGAGTGACCATCAGGTTCTTGGTCACTCTAACCAAAGCCTTTCTCCATCAATTGCTCAGTTTGGCCAGGAGGCCAGCTCTAGGAAGAGTCCTAGTTGTTTCAAACTACTTGAATTATGGGTAACAGAGACTACATGCTTCTGTGAACCTTCAGTGCAGCAGAATTTTTTCTGAACTCTTCCCCAGATGTGTGGGTTGACGTAGTCCTGTCTCTGAGCTCTACAGGCAGTTCTTTTCATCTCAGGGCTTAGTTTTTGCTCTGATATGAATTTTCGCCTGTTAGACCTTTTATTAAAGGCCGTTCCACACTGAGCATGTGTGCCTTTCCAAATCATACCTATTCAGCTGAATTTGCCAAACTCCACTCAAAGTGTAGAAACATCTACAAGCAATATAAATGTATAAAGTAGCCCAGAATAGATGCTGCTAATAATTCAGAAAGGAGCGGCCTCAACTGACTTGTAGAAAGGGCAAAGTAGCCCGAATAAAAGAGCAGCCTCAGCCCACTCTTAGAAGGACAATAGTAGTCCGAGTAATAGCTGCCAAAAGCATAGAAGGGGTGACCTCTGTCGACTTGTAAAAAGGGCGAAAGTAGCCCGAGTAAAAAGAGCGGCCTCAGCCCACTCTTAGAAGGATGATAGTAGTCCGAATAATAGTTGCCAAAAGCATAGAAGGGGCGACCTCAGTCGACTTGTAAAAAGGGCGAAAGTAGACCGAGCAAAAAGAGCTGCTGACAAAGCAGAAGAAGGGGCGGCCTTGGCCGACTTAAGAAGGGGTGAAAGTAGCCTGAAGCTAAGTAGTCCTACTAGTGGTAGGAGCATCCGAGTGGAGAGCATAAGAGCCCGGAGTGTTAGGGAGGTCTAACTCATAAAACCTCACAAATGTAAGAGGCGTGGACCATCCCGCAGCATTACAAATATCCTGCAGGGAAACCCCTGCCAGAAAAGCCTTGGACGCCGCAACTTTGCGGGTTGAATGGGCCTTGGCTTCCAAGGGAGAGGGAAGACCAGAGGACTTATAGGAGACAGAAATGGCATCCGAAATCCACCTACTTAGAGTTTGTTTGGAAGCTGGAAGACCTTTATTATGGGGACCGAAACACACAAATAACTGGTCCGTCTTCCTCCACAGGGCAGCTCTGTGGACATATGTGTCCAGTGCTCGCACTGGACACATACAGTTAACCCCCTGGGGTCGACAAACGCTTCTCTTGTCCTGGTTCCGAGAAGGGAGGAGGATAGAAGGCCTGGAGCACTACAGGCCGTGGTACTACTGAGGGCACCTTGGGTACGTAACCCGGTCTAGGGTGCATAAACGCTTTGGCCATCCCAGGGGCAAAGTCCAGGTATGAGGGGGCCACTGAGAGGGCCTGTAAGTCACCAACTCTCTTGAGAGAGGAAATAGCCAAAAGAAAGGCAGTTTTAAAGGACAACAGTCTGTCCGAGATTTCCTCAATGGGTTCAAAAGGAGGTTTACATAGAGCCTCTAGTACCACCGCCAAGTCCCACGTGGGGACACGTGAGCGCACCGGGGGCCTCAGCCTCAATTCACCGTGGAGGAAGCGTGACACCAGGGGAAGTCTCCCGAGGGAGGAAGCACAGAAGGAACGGAGCCACTAGCAGGAGGCGAATTCCGTCCTGGCGCACTCTCTCCAGAACTCCTGGGAGTAGAGCGATCGGGGGGAAAGCGTACAGACGAAGCCTCGGCCACGTCTGCACCATAGCATCCAGTCCCAGGGGAGCTGGATGACTCAGAGAGAACCAAAGGGGACATTGTGTCGTCTCCTGGCTCGCAAAAAGATCCACTTGGGCCTTCCCAAATTTGCTCCAGATGACTTCCACCACCTCTGGGTGGAGTCTCCATTCCCCGGGCCTCAGCCCCTGCCTCGACAGGACGTCTGCTCCCACATTGAGATGTCCAGGAATATAAACTGCTCTCAGTGAGAGAAGTTTTCCCTGGGACCACACAAGGATCTGGTGTGCCAGCTTGTTCAAGGGGCGCGACCGCAGACCTCCTTGGTGGTTGATGTAGGCGACCATGTGAGATGGTGTCCACTCCACAGACCCTGAGCTGAGCGGCCACTCATGACTGCTCCCCATCCGGTGAGGGAAGCGTCTGTCGTTAGTGTCACACGACGACATGGAGCTCCCAGCACCGGACCTTGAGACAGGAACCAAGGCTTCTTCCATATGTCCAGGGCACGAAGGCAGCACCGCGTGACCCTGATCAGATGGAATGGGTTGCCCCTCGGGGAAAACCCCTTGTTCCTGAGCCACCACTGTAAAGGTCTCATATGCAGCAGGCCAAAAGGAATTACGTTGGACGCCGCTGCCATGAGACCTAGCAGAACTTGAAACTGCTTTACAGTGAGTGAACAGCCTTCTTTGACTCTCTTGACTGCGTAGAGGATCGACTCTATCCGAGCGGGAGACATTTGTGCCCGCATCGTGGTCGAGTCCCAAACTACTCCTAGATAAGTGGTTCTCTGAGCTGGAGAAAGAACACTTTTCTTGGAGTTTAGTCTTAACCCCAGAGCTTTCATATGGGCGAGAACGACATCTCGATGTCGAACAGCCACATCTCTTGACTGGGCCAGTATGAGCCAGTCGTCTATGTAGTTTAGTATGCGGATGCCCTGGAGTCGCAGAGGAGCCAGCGCAGCATCCACACACTTGGTGAAAGTTCGGGGTGAGAGTGCTAGACCGAAAGGAAGAACTCTGTATTGGTAAGCTTTGCCCCCAAAAGCGAACCTGAGGAACTTCCTGTGTTGTGGAAGGATGGAGACGTGGAAGTAGGCGTCCTTGAGATCTATCATGACAAACCAGTCCTCGGACTTGATTTGAGACACGACCTGCTTGACAGTAAGCATTTTGAATTTGAGTCTCAGTACTGCACGATTGAGCAGTCTGAGATCTAGAATTGGACGCAAGCCTCCATCCTTTGGAACTATGAAGTAGCGGCTGTAGAACCCGCACTCCATAAGATGAGGAGGGACCACCTCGATGGCCTCCTTCCTCAAGAGAGTTTCTACCTCTTGTTCCATAATCAGAGCCTGCTGAGGGGTCACGATAGTGGTGGTAACCCCTCGAAAAAATGGCGGATGAGTGCCGAACTGAATCTTGTAACCTCTTACTCGGGCCGGGCTGCTCCCGTCCAGCAGCCCCAGAGCTAGAGTGGCAAGGAAGATATCTCTGGAATGCTGCCACCTGTTGCCGTGCCTGCTGAAACCTGTCAACGATGGAGGGAACTGCGTCGCCGAACAGGCCAGACGGCACAAGCGGGGCATCTAGAAGGAAGGCCCTGTCACGGTCTTTCATTTCCGACAGGGTCAGCCAGAGATGTCTCTCTGCGACCACCATGGCTGCCATAGACCGCCCAATAGCACGGGCGGTCTCTCTGGTGGCACGCAGAGCGAGGTCGCTGGCTCGCTGACGTCGACTGCCGCCCCGTCCTCACCCTCATCCAGCTCTTTTAGCAGGTCGTCCTGGTACGCCTGCAACACCGCCATGGTGTGCAGACAAGCTCCGGCCTGACCCGCTGCCGAGTACCCTTTCCCCAGCAAAGCAGATCTCATTCTGAGCGGTTTGCTGGGGAGTGCAGAGGCCTTTAGGGACGATGCCGAACTAGGGGACAGATAGCTCGAAAGCGTCTGTTCTACCTGCGGCATCGCAGATCTCGGTGTGGAGATCGGGGAAAAATGGCAGGCCTCGGCGTGGAGGTTGAGTTTTGGGGCGCAAAAACCTTTCATCTAGCTTAGTCTTTTGTTTTTGCTCACCGGTCACCACGTCTGGCCAACTGATGTTGAGTTTGGCAACAGCACGGGTGACCACCTCCACTAACTCCTCATACTTGACTGGCTGGGAGGGCGTGGGACCAGCCTGCTCGCCCATCTCCGTATCCTCCTCCACAGAGGAAGATAAACGAAGGGACGAGTGCTCCTCCTGGTGGGAAGAAGCCGCGGTGCGGGCTTCCACACCAGAGAGGGGCAAAGATCTGGCAGAGGAGGATGGAGAAAGGGGCTCGCCCGTCTCCAAACTCGATAGCAGATCCATCTGCGATCCCCACGAATGCAGGCTTCCTTAAAAAGAGCCCTCCGGGAGTGAAGCGTGCGGAGTGGCAACCGCAAACAATGCACACAATCAGCCTCCTCAAAGGCTGATTGGGCATCCCTCGCCCCCAAGCAAGCCACACACAAAGTGTGTGTCCTCAGCCGTAATGTAGCGTTGGCAGTGGTGGACAGTAACGAAGTAGTTGTAATTCGTTACTGTACTTAAGTACATTTTTCAAGTATCTGTACTTTACTGGAGTAGTTTTATTTTGAGTAACTTTTACTTTTACTTCACTACATTCCAAAGCATAATATCGTACTTTTTACTCCACTACATTTAATAAAACATGTCGTTACTCCTTATAATATATTACGTGCTCCGAGACGCAGAAGCAGTGTCTGATTAATGAACAAACTGATTCTTTTCAATCGGTTCGCAAATCGCCACAAGCGATTCATTCACGAATTGGACTGATCCAATTGCAGCTGTTCAAACTCACTGATTCAAATGAGCCGTTTAGAGCGAGTCTCCAGTCATCTGAATTCACAAATAAGAACCGGGAGATTGTGAGCGCGCGCGACTGATGCTGCGAAAAGTAAGATATAATGTCGAGTTTTAGGATTAATTATTGCAACTGTCAGTTGTTTGCGAACTAAATCTGCTGTAAAGGGTGATGTATTTAAGCCCGCTGAAATGATTAAATGCAGACACATCATCAACATCGTCTCTTTTTAGGTAAAAAAACGAAACATTAAAATAACACAGATTAAATCAAATAACTCATAACGTTACACGTTCATATTCCTCGCTGCTGTAACCTCAACAGTTTTATTAAAATGCTACGCATTTAGCCCTATGTGACGTCTGTTTTTATATTGTTTATTAACGGTATACTTTTTTATATTGTTTGAATCAACTAGCCTAGTATACAGAAATAAATGTTTATTCATAACCATACTGAAAATAAGTAAATATTGTTAGCTGATGCTAACTGTCTAGCTAACAAGCTTGCTGGTGCTAAGTTGAGGTAATTTTCAGATATGAAGTCCAAATATTTATAATCAACCACCTAGACAGATTACATCTGAGGGAAAAGAAAATATGTGATGTTCAGATGGTAACTACAGAAATTATCAAAGTGGGAAGTGATGCCCTCTGGGGACATTTGGCCAGGGGTGTTTTTACACCACAGACAATGTTTGAGAAAAAAGAGAAATATTATGAAAATATAATTACATTTTTCTTCCTAACTTCAGGCCTTATTCTCATATCATTTATAACTGTGCCGTTCCGCAAAATAACAAGCTTTAAAACACTTTTCTTACTGGTGAAAATGAGATGGTTAAATCAGTTTTCTCTCAGGTAACGTTACAATGCAATGTAAGCTTCACAGTGAACATTGTCAACGTAGACCATATCAACAACAAAAATCTATCTTGACTCCATATAGGCTAGTGGTTATTTTGGGAAAAACCAAGGCTTATAGTAGGATTATAAAAAATATATATGCTAATATAAATTTATAGCCTTTATAAAATTGCAAAATATGTCAGTACTTTTTTACTTAAGTACACAAAAAATGTAGTACTTTTGTACTTTCACTCAAGTAAAATGGAAAAAGGAGTACTTTTACTTTTACTGGAGTAATATTCTATTATACGTATCTGTACTTTTACTCAAGTACTTGATTTGTGTACTTCGTCCACCACTGAGCGTTGGCATGGAGGAACACAACGTTTGAAATGCTTGCTATCACCCATTTTGTTTGTTTTCTCTATCTATGTCAGCACTCAAATAAAAGTACAGCAAACTGGCCCTGAAAAACAGTGCTGACGGACAAACATACACACAGAGCACGACTGAAAGACAGAAGCTGCCGGCTGCATTCACCGCATGTGCTTTATAGCTTCCTGGTTCCTGGCGTCACCCCGTCCGTGACGTCACACGCGCTTCTCTATTGGACTGATTACACACATGATTCAGAGCGTGGTTACGCTGGAGGCATTCCCAAAGCGTATAGACGCAGCTCGACGTTCCCGAAGGGGAACCTGTTTTTCTTTCCCAGTATAATGTGTGGAGTGAAGATTGATGTGGGAAAAAGTAATTTAAAGCGTTTTAACATAAGGCAGCAATATAACAAAACGTGAATACTTTTGTAAAACACTTTATCCACAGTGATGTGGTTGTGTCCATTGGTAAAAGTTGAGAAAATGTGACTTTATGTAAATTAGCAGCAATGTGGCGACTACCAATAGGAGTGAAGACATTGAAACATGTGATCCAGAACTGAAATACTGTGTAAATTGCATTCAAATTTGATTCATGCATTGATAATCATTCAGCCTTTTGATGATGCATTATGCATTTCTGCAGTTTATTGAAATATTTTTCCCTGATGAATGAATTTTATTGTCAAGAAAACTGGTTCCTTATTAAATTAAAACAACATGCTATTTTACCTGCTGAAAGTTGAAAAAAGTGTTACTTTATGCTAATGAGCAGCGATGCTGTCACTGATACTGTAAGAATTGAATTATGAGTTGGATTATGCAAAGTGCATTGCTGTGGTTTATGTTCAGAATATTATTATTATTATTTTTTTTATTGCTGATCCCTGATTAAAAAAACATGCTATTTTAACAACAGCTTTTCAAAAGCAATCATTTTCAAAAGCTATTTCAAGTTGAGTGGTACACTAATGATGTTAGCATGTGTTACTATATGTGAACGCCCCATTACTCCAACTGTATATGAAATTACCACAGAGTATCAGCAAAATTAGAGGTTCATGTATTTTGTATTTCATTCAAATGAGGGTTAGATTAGAGATTTGAGAGATCACACTAAATGTGGCCGTGTGGGATCATATAGTTGTAATATATCAGGGCATATGTGATTCGCCTGTGTGGTTGTGTGTGTGTGTCGACACATTTTTATCCTGTGCTTCCACTAAGGAGCAATTAGCATTCATTAAACCGTCAGCCACAATTTAAGCGCCTCACTGGGGGAGTGCTCTCATTTCACCATTTGATTTTCCTTTGTCTACAAATAGAACAGCACAAAGAGGACTCTATGGCTTGGAGGCACAGTCTGTCAGCTGGGAGTTTGGTGAAACCACTGGGCGAACTAGTTGTGCTCATTAAAACCCTTTGGCTTTTTGTCAATTGGTGAACTTTTATGCGGCTGCGGGGCTGTTGTAAGTGATGCCAAATATTGCATACGGGCATATGTTTCGAGTAAACAGGCGTAGGTGCACGTTTTGTGTGCTGAAATGTGCCTGTCAGATGTTTTGTTTTCAGGTAAACCTAGTAATTTCTGTTAATGTGAGGTTACTGCAACAGATACTGACATCAAAATTTAAAGGTGATGTGTGTAATTTCTGTGCCATTGGCAGAATCAAACAGAATTGCAAATTTAATGCAAACACTGTCAAACAGGTGCCTTCCCTGCTGAAAAAAACAGCATATGCTGGTTAGGTATGTTTTGGTGCTGGGATGCTGGTTTTAGCTGGTTTATGCTGGTCCTTTGCTGGTTTATGCTGGTCCCTTGCTGGTTTATGGCTGGTCCTTAGCTGGTTAATGCTGGTCCTTTGCTGGTTTATGCTGGTCATGTTGCTGGTCAAGGACCAGCATAAACCAGCAAAGGACCAGCATTAACCAGCAACATGACCAGCATAAACCAGCAAAAACCAGCAAGGGACCAGCATAAACCAGCAAAGGACCAGCATATACCAGCTAAAACCAGCATCCCAGCACCAAAACATACATAACCAGCATATGCTGTTTTTTTCAGCAGGGTTGACTACCCTAAAAGAGATAGCTGAGCAAATTTGAGAATGGAATACTGGTTTTCGACTCACTGATTTGTGAATACAGTTGAGGTCAAAAGTTTACATCCAGCAAAATGTTAATTATTTTACCAAAACAAGAGGCATCATACAAAATGCATGTTATTGTTTATTTAGTAGTGACCTGAATAAGATATTTCACATAAAAGACGTTTTCATTTAGTCCACAATAGAAAATATTTTATAAAACATTTATAAAAATGACCCCGTTCAAAAGTTTACATCCCTTTGATTCTTTATGCTGTGTTGTTACCTGAATGATCCACAGCTGGGTTTTTTTTTTTTTTTGTTTAGTGATAGTTGTTCATGAGTCCCTTGTTTGAACAGTTAAACTGTCTGCTGTTCTCCAGAAAAATCCTTCAGGTCCCACAAATTTGTTGGTTTTCCAGGATTTTTATGGATTTTTATGGAACTCATTGTGTTTCCTTCCGAAGCATTAGTAAGCATGAACCTTTTGTGATAGTTGCATATGAATCCCTCAGTTGTCCTCAATGTGAAAAGATGGATCTCAAAATCTCAAAAAATCAAACAGTTGTTGTTAGAAAGTGTTCAGATACACAAAACTGCTGGAAAACCAAAGAATTTGTGGGACCTGAAGGATTTTTCTGAAGAACAAACAAGAGACTCATGAACAACTATCACTAAAAACCAAAACAAAAAAAACACAGTATTAAGAATTAAGGGGGTGTAAACTTTTGAACAGGGTCATTTTTATAAATTCAGCTCTCGATATGTGAACATCTTTCATGTGAAATATGTTATTCAGGTCAGTACTAAATAAACAATAACATGCATTTTGTATGATCCCTCTTATTTTGGTAAAATAACATTTTGCAGATGAAAGGAGGATGTAAACTTTTTTGTCTCAACTGTATTGGGTTATGCAACAATAAAATATTTCAAACAACAGTATGCTACATTTTTGTCACATGACCTCATCACAATGCATTTATAATTTCTGCAAGATGTCATGATATGTTATCTTTGTAATTGTAAAATGAAATTTTGTGTAAAAATGTCTTTAGTTTTGGCAGTCCACCCCAAAGTCAAAGTCAAAATACAGATAAAAATCATAGCTATTAGTACTTCCAGTTCATTCTTAACACTGGAAATTGAAGCTATCAGATTGTGATACCATACTACCATACTAAGCCTGCTATTTCTGCTATACATGGTAACAGTCAAGTGCTTTGCATTGCATTTTTGGATGCAGTTTAGCATGCAGCATGCTCTGTTGTTCACAGAAAATACAGAAAAATACACAGAAAATACAGAAAATATTACAACCCAGGCTCACTGGATAAACGTGCCTGTGGGAACATTTTTTGCGAAATTATATTACGTTGCAACAGTGAAATATCCAGTGATTGGTGCTAAAACAAATTAACTTTAATCCGGCAGTGTTTTATTGTGTTGGTTGTTTCTCCAGATTTGGAGAAATTTAGCATTACATCACTTGCTCACCAATGGATCCTCTGCAGTGAATGGGTACCGTCAGAATGAGAGTCCAAACAGCTGATAAAAACATCACAATGATTCACAGCATTCCAGTTCAATAATTAACGACTTGTAGAGCAAAAAAGCTATAAGAAACAAATCCATTATTAACACATTTTAACTTAAAACAGATGCTTCTGGATAAAATATGAGTACGCTATCCATTTCATCCTCCAGTGAAAAAGTCATCAAAATCAAAAGTAAATTTTGAATCATAATTTGTGCAAAAAAAGAATTCACTGCCACTAGTGTTGATTTCACCTGAATTGTATATATAGGTACATTTTTTTCTAGTGAGTCTGGGTAGAAATAGAATGCATAAAAGTAGTATGTTACTACGCTATTCTAAACCTATCCTCTCAAATGACATCTTCTATTTCGTATGTGTTTCCACTAGTGCTAGATAATTTATACCCTTCACCTTTAAATGAGCTTAGAGGTTTCTCCTTTGTGTCTGCGCTGTGGAGATAGGAAACACTTTCCTCATATTGATCGTGTTCAGTGCTTCTCCAGTGCATCTCCTCTGTGTCACTGCTGCCTCCGTCTCCTATAGCCGGATTGTGACGTTTGATAGGTTAAAGGAAAGTCTAATTTCCTTGGCTGGCCTGTCATTGGCTTGCTGCTCCACGCTTGCAGGGTTTTGTGCTGTCGAGGTAACTTAGACGGCCTTCAGGACTAATAGTTTTGAAAAATAGGATCTCTTTGAATGAAGCAATATCCATTTAAAGTTACAGGGCCGTTTCCTGGAATCAAGGCGATTTACAGTGTATCAAAGGACGAAGGACTTTAATCACTTGGTCCTTGCAATTTTTCCATTCATGTTCTAAAAGCAAGGACGGCAAAGAACAAAGACGTAGGCATACAACACATAATGATCTTCTTTTCTAAACCTTTACTGAGTACACAGTGATGCCGTCCTGTTACGCTCTCAAGAGACTGATTTGTACTACAGTAAGAATAATCATCAGAGACTCTATCTTATGCTTATGCAGAGCTGCTTTGTTGAAAGAAAAACAAATTAATGGCTCTTATTGCACAGAGAAGCTAAAAAACAGCCCTGCTGATTAGATTCTGCTATTTTCAAAAACAAGTTGTGATTCCTGTAATGATTTAACTGTAATAGGCTAATCGAACCTGAACCGTTGTATGGTACATTTGTACATCTATTGTTTGAGTTTTTCTTCTGTAAAAATCTAGCATTTTGTTTCTCCTCATCTGTTATTGTTTATGAACTAACGAAGAGCTACAACTGGAGTCATATGGATTCATGGATGAATAACGGCAACCTTAACTACATGTTAATACGTGTTTGATAGTTAATGCATTAATTAACATTTATGGCTAAACTAAATCAAACAGCCTCTTTAAGAAGGAGTAAGTAATACTCTGACTTTAAAATTCATTTAAATAATATAATACTATATCATCATTTGAACATTTGACATCTTCAGCTTTGTCATAAACATTATTGGGTGGCAAATGATTAGTTTATCCTCCTCATCATGTGTAGAAACTACTAAATACAGTAATGACTGATCTTGTCTGTTTTATGTTCTTCTCTTTCTCTTTAAACTCACTCTGTTGTGACTTATACACAGATTATTAAACAATAAAAAGCAAAAACCCACAAAGAACATTTGTAGAATAGTTCCTAAAGGAATGCTCAAACTGGAAAGCGTTCAATCTCTATCCAGACACAGCCATGATGATCCTGTACCTCCGCTCTCTGACTTCTTGAAAATCCACACAGCATCTTGGCATACAGCATAACCGGCTTGAATACTCACTGTGTTTGTACATGTGTATTTGATAGGAAGTATAACGTAAATGATAAGCTGAGTTTAGTAAGTAGTTAACAGTGAATTCATCATGATAGGGCCCCCTCAAGTAAAGCCATGTCAAAATCAACCTTAAAGGGGTCATCGGATGCCCTTTTTCCACAAGTTCATATGAAGTCTATAATATACTTTGGTTAAAAATTCTCAATAGTAGTGTAAAAAAAACACTCTTTTACCTTGTCAAAATCAGCTCTGCAAAAAATCAACTAATTTTTATTGCATGGTCCTTTAAATGCAAATGAGCTCTGCTCGCCCCGCCCCTCTCTACTGTGGGATTATGAGCCGTAATGTTTACTTTAGCCATATTTAGCCGTGTTTAGCTGTGAAACTTGCCAACAAGCACATTATTAAGAAAGGCTGTTTGCAAAGATGCATAAAAAAACCCTTACACTCACTTCTGCTGCGGGTGAAGCTGCATCAGGAACGATTCGCACGTACATAGATACATATGTAGATTGGGATCTGCACTTTTCTTATAAAAACAAAAGTAACGTTATCCATGTGTCTTCAGCGGCTCAGATGTTGGGAGTAAATGACTTCTGTTATGTTCAATATTACATCCAACAACAGAACAGTCAGTCAGTCAGACAGTCAGAAACATTCTAGTCTTCGCCTGCACCTGAGTCACACAATGGCGATCGGAGTCAGATTGTTTCAGGTCGATGAGGGCGGGTTTAGGGTAAGGTGCTCATATCAATCAACTATTGTGGGAGCGGCTTCTGTCGGTGTGTCGTCACACCAACAAGAAGCTGAGAATGAGCTGGTTTTAAAAAGGGGATATTACTTTCAAAGATTAAAAATATTGTCACTTCATCATTACTAACTCATTATTAACACCCATACACTAACATCAACTAAAGGCTTGTTAAGGCTGAGTTTGACATGACTTTCCTTGAGAGGGCCAAACATAACTAACTCATGAACTACCCATACATTAACATTAAAGGTGTCATCGGATGCAAAACTCACTTTTACATGTTTACATGTTAACATTAATGTGTGTTGTCAGTTTGTGTATGCAACCACCCAACAATGATAAAAATCCACCCAGTGGTATTTTTTATTAATCTTTAAAAGTAATATCCCCTTTTTAAAATCAGGTCATTCTCAGCTTCTTGTCAGTGTGATGGCACACAGACAGAGGCCGCTCCCACAATAGTTGATTGACATGAGCTCCTTACCTTAGCCCCGCCCTCACCGAACTGAAACAGTCAGACTCCGATCGCCATTGTGTGACTCAGGTGCAGGGGAAGACAAGAATGTCTCCGATTGGGCGATTGAGGTGTTCTGTTGTTGAATGTAATAATGAACAAAGCAGTCGTCATTTACTCCCGACATCTGAGCCGCTGAAGATGCAGAGGATAACATTACTTTAGTTTTTAAAAGGAAAGCGCAGATCCCGATCTACATATGCATCTATTCGTGTGAATCATTCGTGATGCAGCTTCACCCACAGCAGAAGTG
Organism: Garra rufa; assembly: GCF_049309525.1. Classification (NCBI taxonomy): domain Eukaryota; kingdom Metazoa; phylum Chordata; class Actinopteri; order Cypriniformes; family Cyprinidae; genus Garra; species Garra rufa. The sequence continues at coordinate 45,191,816 of NC_133368.1, read as the reverse complement.
AGTATAAGGGTTTTTTAATGCATCTTTGCAAATGGCCTTTCTTAATAATGTGCTTGTTGCCAAGTTTCACAGCTAAACGCACCTAAATGCTGCTAAAGTAAACATTACGGCTCATCATCACAGGCAGAGAGGGGCGGGGCGAGCAGAGCTTATTTGCATTTAAAGGAGCATGCAATAAAATGAGTTTATTTTTTGCAGAGCTGATTTTGACAAGGTAAAAGATTGTTGTTGTTTTTTACACTAATATTGAGAATTTTTAACCAAAGTATATTATAGACTATTCATTAAGTGAAAAACTTGTGGAAAATGGGCATCCGATGACCCCTTTAAAAAAACTTTAATAGCGTCTTAGTGGGGCTAAAATAGCACTGCAACCATGTGACTTTTTAAAATCATTATTAAATTAGTACAAGAACAAAACATTTTCTGTTGATTTTCATGCAGAGCTGACAGAACATGCTGTCATGACAACAGCAAAGTTTAAAGTTTGATCCAGCATTTCATTTACACAGAATCACATACAAACTGTTCAAATCCAATGCTGCTAGCTGAGTTGATTTATTTATTTGTTTAGGTCCCACTTTACATTAGGTGGCCTTAACTACTATGTACGTACATTTAAATTAATCATTTGGTAAAATATACTTATTGTGATCATACATGTTTTTACATTGTAGTTATATTTTGTTAAAAACCTTTATGTAATTACATTTGTAATTAATTTCTGTAATTACCACTGTTGACCCATCCCTTACACGCTAACCCACCCTTAAACCTACCCATACCACCAAACCTGTCCCTAACCTTACCCATATCCCACCTTAATAAAGCAAAAGTGTTTTGCAATGCAATATGACCACATTAAGTACATTGTACTTATTTTTTAATTTTTAAAGTGCCCCTATTATGCCTTTTCAAATATGATATTTCATGTAGTGTGTCATGTAGCTGTATGTGAACATAAACTATCTGCAAAGTTGTGACGCCGACAGTGCACTATAAATGAAGTTTTTGTCTAACAAAAAAAAGAGTCGGCTCACATTCGCCTAAACGAGTCGTCAGCAATTCGAATCTTTTTTCTGTAACGGCCACACGTCACGAGCTACACATTTGCGTAATGTCCGCCCACGTTCAATTTCGCGAACAACTTGCCCGCCCTCAAACAGTAGGCCTACCATTTTCACGTGGATTACATCATGTCAAGAAGACGCCCTGCGCTGTGAGAGTGAATTTGTTTTATATGCCCTTCCGAAAGATGAAACTACCAAGGATGAGTGGTTAACATTAATTTTTTCAACACCTCAGCAGTCCAATGCCAATCTTGTGTTGTGTTCGCGTCATTTTACTGATGACTGTTTTTCCAATCTTGGGGAGTAACGTTACAACGCGAGATTCACCAAACGCTTGGTTTTAAAAAATGGATCAGTGCCCAGTTTATTTGGACCGGCTTGCTCCTCTGAACTTCTACCTGTAAGTATGATTAATAATTGATGATTGTATTTTCTAGCGATCGTTCAAAATACGTCTTTGTGTACGTTATGGTGTGTAACAACCCCGCACATGTCTTGGTAACCGGCTAACTTGCGTTTCTGTAGTTCTGTTGTTCAGCTGTGAGTGCAATGTAGTCTAAAAATTGTGATTGATGCAGCTTGACTGTCTGTCTGCCTTATTAGTTTAAGTAATGATAATGATAAACGATGGCTTAACGCAGTGTTATGGGTTGTACGTTACAGTGTTGAAGTTCACAATGTAGAGGTGTGCCCGGTTCGCTTACAAAAGCAAATTGCAAGCACTTCCCACAGTTATAATATGACACCCACTGAGAAACGTCCTGCTCCAGTCGTGCTTGCAAAACAGTTTCTTGTCTATGTGCCACTTCAACCGTTTCATCGCCAGACTCCGGCTCGAATTGATAGGGTAAAATCGAGGCTATCTTTTCTACGCATTAACAGGTCTCCACAGCTGTCATTCAGTTATGCCAATGGGTGTTTCGTTTTGCGCTGAAGCGGTAGACCAATCCAAAAGGACTGCACCATCTGACCAATCACAGCAGTGAGGGCTCACGGAAAGGAGGGGTTTAGAGAGACTGATTCTTCGAACTGCTTCACACGAGTCGTTTACGAATCATTTAGAAACGGGGTAAAATTAAATCTAATTTTTGAGAAAACTAAAGTGTTTTTTGAACTTGCATACATGTAAACCTGTTTTAAGAGACTATTACAACAATATTAACTACCTTTAACATGGCATAATAGGGGCACTTTAAGGCCACCTAATATAAAGTGTGACCTTTATTTATTTTGGCACTGGACATTGGCAGCAGTCTTGAAGAGACTATTTTGACTTTTAAGGATTTATGATTTCTGACATTTACAAGGCATTGTGGCTCCAACCCTAAACATTTACGATGAATCTTATTCCTACTAAAATGGCTTCAGCTTCCATTCATCATCTCAGTACTCCTAAAATCTGTGATTGGTTCTTAGAAGTGCACTCATCTGTGACCCTGCAGTAAATTCACAAAATAAAATGCAATCAAATGCAATAAATATATGGTCTTAATTTCATATCTGTATATTTTTAGCAATATCCATGAGAATATAAAAGATCAATTTGTACAGAAAGCGATGGTGTCTCTGTGAAAGCATAATAAAGGCTGAAAGCTGCATGCCTCATCTGTAGCTTGGTCAATTATTCTCTCTTCATCCTTTGTTTTGTGCCAAAGTGACTAGTGAGTATAAATTAAACGTGGGTTGTGTGTAGGCGTGTGTTGCGTGAGAAGAAGTTGCGAGCAGTTATGCGTTGGAGCGTGAGGGCAGGTGTGTGGAGGCGTGGATTGTGTATAAATTACAAACTCATCATGGCTTGTATGTTGTGTGAGCTTTACAATGACTGCGGTGCTGCTTTATGGCTAGTGATTTTCCTTTCACACATGCTTTGCTTCTCTGTGAAGATTAACAGCTTCTTAGTAGCCTTCTCCTTATCCCTGAATCCAATAATCAATATTCCCCATCAATTGGATGTGAATTAAATTAGGTAATTAAAGACGTGTCGTATTGTTGTGGTCCTGGCAAAGAGAATGTAAGATTCATGTTGGCCAAATTGAGATCTACACTGTTAAAAGTAAGTGTTTTTTATTGGCATTGATGGTTCCATAAAATAGCTTTAACACCTGTGGAACCGTTCCGATGCAAGACAGGTTCTTTATAGTGGAAAAAGATTCTTTGAATGTTCTTCGCACTAAGAATGGTTCTTTTAGGAACTGATCACTGACAGGTTTTTTGAGGAAGCAAAAATAGTTTTTCACGACAAACCATCAAATAAAAGTTTGGTTTAACTTGAAGAAATTATGACAGAAATATATTACTATTGTTTACTAAAATGTTCTCATAATAATAATAATAATAATAATATTAATAATACATTTTGTGAGTGCCACCCAGATCATTTTAAATAAATTATTATTATTACTAGAGGTTATTTTACACATTTTATTTATTTTATATTTTATTTTGTGTGTAAAATAATATTTATAATATATAATAATTTATAATAATAATTCTTAAGTAATATTATAAAACCATTATATATTTTTTAATTTTTACAAATTAAAACTTGAATAAATATGAATAAATAAAATAAATAAATTCAATTAAATATATATATTTAATTTATGTATGTTAAATTTTAAGTTTTAATTAAAAATGTAAGTTTTAATTTGTAAAGTTCTGTCATGCAGCTGCTGTGCTAATTGGACAAACAAACGAACAAATAAATAAATAGCATTTAATTGGTATATTTTTATTTGATTTTGTTACATTTATGTAGTTATGTGACCTCTTTTTGTGAGTGCCATCCAGATCATTTTAAAATAAATTATTATTTTTATTATTATTTTTATAATTATTATTATTATTATTATTATTATAGGTTATTTTGCACATTTTATTTTATTTATTTTATTTTATTTTGTGTGTGAAAATAACTTAAATAATAATAATTGTTAAGGAATATTATACAACCATGATATTTTTTTTTTTACAAATTAAAACTTAGATTTTTAATTAAAGCGTAAAATTTGATATATGAAAAAATAAAATAAAATTAATTTAATTTAATTTAATTTAATTTAATTTATATACACATACATACATACATACACACATATATATATATATATATATATATATATATATATATATATATAATTTATTTGTTACATTTTGTAGATCATTATTATTATTATTATTATTATTATTATTATAGGTTATTTTGTACATTTTATTTTATTTGTGTGTGAAAATGGCTTAAATAATAATAATAATAATAACAATTTAAGGAATATTATGCAACCATGATTTTATTTACATTTTACAAATTAAAACTTATATTTTTAATTAAAACTTAACATTTAGTATAGAAATAAATTAAATAAATAATTTAAATGAAATATTTATGTTATTTATTTATTTTAAATTTTAAGTTTTAATTTAAAATATTTTAATTAAAAAAAGTTTTAATTTGTAAATTTCTGTTGTGCAGCTGCTGTGCTTATTTGACAAACAAACAAACAAACAAACAAACAAACAAACAAACAAACAAACAAACAAGCAAACAAATAAATAGCAACTAATTAGTATATTTTCATTTAATCCAGATCATTTCAAAATGTATTATTATTATTATTATTATTATTATTATTATTATTATAGGTTATTTTGCACATTTATTTTTTAAATACATTTTTTTTGTGAAAATTGTAAAAAAAACTGTAGCAGTTTTTATCCAAACAGGTGTTTTGAGTTATTTAGCTGACCAATAGAGTGCAAAAAATAGTTTTGACAGTAAAAAAAAATACATCATATGTTTTTTTAAATAACATGTATAAAACTTTCATGACAGACCTTTTGTGAGGTTAACAGATGTTATATGCTTCTGAACAAGTCAATACTTATAAAGACTTATTGTTTTAACAACAGCATTTATTGGTCCATGGTCACTGTCCACTACATTGCAAGTAAGAATAACATAAGGGAATTTTCTTCAGCAATATATATCTAAAAATCTGTATTTTAATGGACATTGTTAATTATTATAAATCCCATCATTGTAAATGTCTCACGTTTATTGATGTTCATTTATATTAAAGTATCAGTAAATATTATATTGTGTAACAGTTAGAGCTGTCAGTAGATTTTTAATTAAACTAAGTACATTGCATGCTGATTAATATAATGTGATTAATTGCATATGAATATTAGCAAAGAAAAACAACCAAATGCCCCAAATAAACAAACCGACATTTAATTATAGTACTTTATAAGGTCAAATGCATTGCATTATGCAATATGCTTTGTCAAATATACTTGCTCCTTTGGGTATTCAATGCATACGGAAAAAAGTAGTATAGTATTCTGAGTATGCCTTACAAGCCTCAACAAGATCATATTAAAGTGCTTAAAAGACAGATGCAGTTTTTGTCCATTTATATCCTAAAAGAAAATATTAAATGGACTTCTACATGGTTTTAATCTGGGCTCATATTTCTGCCTGTCTGTACTGAATTAGCTCTTTTTGTAGTGTAAAATTCCACTGACATAAAAAGCTAAATTTGTAATGAATGTCTCTGGGATTTCTAAAACCCTAAACGGCTCTATAAATGTGCTCAATAGAGTGACTTTGCAGAGCAGTTGCCCTTGAAGTCAGATTACATTTAGCTGGGATGCAGAAAGAGCAGTTAGCAACATTTGACAGTCACTAGTAGAATGGCTGATAAATAATGCAGAGGATGACCTCTCGACATCTGGACTACGAGTGGGCCGTTTCACCGAAATTACGGCACGAGTATGTCACAATAACTGTAAATATTGCAACGGTGCTTTATATTTTCAATAACCATGTAAAAATGCTTGTGTTTGGACTTGATAATGGAAAGTACTTCATCTCATCTGATTATTTCCTCTTTTCATTTGGAGCACAAAACAATAGATAAGATTATTCACATCAATTGAATAAAAATGAGCATGAATATGATGAACTGGAGCCTGGTGTCAATGCAAAAACAGCTTTGTGTTATGAAATACTTGAGGTGAAAACAAAAAAAGACAACAGTAAAACTGATATTACAAAATCAATTGTTCTGAGTCAAAATGCAGAGTTGTGTTTTATAGCAAAATCAGTTTTCAATTTAAAGTAACTTATTGGCTTGACTATGTTTATATAATATTGCCAAAGCATTATACACAAAACAAGGCATAACAATAAAATCTAAAATATAACTAACTAACTAAATAAATAAATAAATAAAATAAGAAGGTGAAGTAATTCAAATAAAGGAAAAAATAATAATTAAGGAATGAGGAAATGTTATAATGTTCACTTATAAGTTCACTTAAAATAAATATTTAGAATGCTTTTATTGCCCTGTAACAGTTTAGGCCTATTAAATGTAAAATAAAATACAGTACAATACAAGAGAAAAACTATACAATAAAATAAATCAATAGATCAATTTTACTGTAATGTTAAATGGCTATAATTACTCATTTTTTTCCCCAGAAATGAATACAAATCCAAAAAACTGAAGCATCAGATAATATTTTAATTGCAATGTAACAATTTAGGCCGATTAAATGTAAAATAAAATCAATTGAAATGAAAAGTGAAGTAATTCAAATAAAGGAAGGCATCAGAGAATATTTTATTGCAATTTAACAGTTCAGGCCTATTAAATAAAAAATAAAATAAAATACAAAAAAAAGTACAAAAAAATCAATTATGAATGAATAAATGAATACATTTTACTGTAATGTTAAATGGCTATAATTACTCATTTTATCCCCAGAAATGGATACAAATCTATCAAAAAAGAGGCATCAGAAAGAATATTTTTATTGCATTGTAACAGTTTAGACCTGATAAATGTAAAATAAAATAAAATAAAATAAAATGCAAGAAAAAAATATTATAAATAAATACATAAATACGTTTTACTGTAATGTTAATTGGCTATACTTACTCATTTTATCCCCAGAAATGGATATAAATCCAAAAAACAGAAGCATCAGAGAATATTTTTATTGCAGTGTAACAGTTTAGGCCTATTAAATGTAAAATTAAACAAAATATGAAAAAATAAATTGAATGAATGAAATGAAAGATTTTTTATGTAATGTTAAATTGCTATAATTACTCCTTTTATATCTCTAGAAATGGATACAAATTTATCATAAACAGAGGCATCAGAGAATGTTTTTATTGCAATGTAACAGGCCTATTAACTGTAAAATAAAATAAAATAAAAATAAAATATATATATAAATGAATAAATTAAATGAAGGAAGGAAGGAAGGAAGGAATAAATAAATAAATAAACAAACAAACAAACAAATAATAAATAAATAAATTTTACTGTAATGTTAAATGGCAATAATTTCTAATTTTATCCCCAGAAATGGATACTTGTCTTCATTCATAGTACTTCGTAAAAGAGATGCCATTAAGCAAATATTTTAAATATTCCATCTTTATGTTGTTTCTTAATTATTGTGTCCAATAATTTGGGGATTAAATGTGAAAATATTTATCATCTTTATTAATATCTTTATATATTTATATAGAATTGTAAATAATTACTGACCCTGGAAATGTGACCCTGGACCACAAAACCAGTCATAACAGGAACATTTTATGAAATTGAGATGTATACATCTGAAGGATGAATAAGTTTTTTATTGATGCATGCTTTGTTAGGAGAGAACAATATTTGGCCGAGATACAACTATTTGAAAATCTGGAATCTGAGGGTGCAAAAAAAAAAAAAAAAAAATGAAAATATTAAGAAAATCACCTTTAAAGTTGTCCAAATGAGGTTCTTAGCAATGCATATTACTAATTAAAAATTACGTTTTGATATATCTACGGAGAGAATTTTACAAAATATTGAACATAATCTTTATTTAATATCCTAATGATTTTTGGCCTAAAAGAAAAATCAATAATTTTGACCTGTGTATTTTTGGCTATTGCTACAAATATACCCGTGTGACTTATGGTTTTGTTGTCCAGGGTCACAAATGTGTGATTAATTTTATTTTATTTTTTTTAATAAACCTGCTGTCAGGGGTGCGTGCAGGAGTAGACGAGACGATAGACAATATTTACAAAGTTCAATATATTTAATATAAATCTCCGAATGGAACAAGGCAGGAACATTCACACACGTCTATTACACAGAAGGACCGACAGGGAACTGAAATCAAAGACAGACTTTTAAAGACAGACTAATTAACTAACACAGGTGACACAGATGACTAATAAATACAAGGACAGGTGCAGGGAATCACAATGACGAAAGGCTAAACCAAATGACAGATCAACGGGGGGGGGGGAAGACAAATGGGAAAAACCAATGACAAGACAGACAGAACTGTGACATTACGCCCCCCTTTTCGAAAAAACGAGAGGGGCGGAAAACCAGGAAACCAGAGTCAATGAGGGAGGGGGCTCCGGCGGAGGACGCAACCCCCGGAGGAGGACCAGAACAAAAGTCCAGGAGACACAAAAGACAGTCCAAGGGGGCGACGACGGTGGGAGGAGCCAGAGAGGAAACAGGAGGGACCTGAAGCAGGAGAGCAGGACCCAGATCGCAGCCAGGATGACGGCCCACGGAGGAGCCGACGGAGGGAGGAGCCATGGTGGAGGAAGGACCGCCGACTCCGTGGGGCCGACCGACAGAGGCAGAGCAGCTGGCAGAGGAACCCGAAGCGGAGATGGAGAGCCGAAGATCCAGGGCGACACCGCGGATCCGGAGGGCCAAGGCGGAACAGGAGGCTCTGGCGGCCGAGGCGGAGATCCGGAGGTCCGCGGCGGAGCCGGAGCGACAGAGGACGAAGGCGACGCTGACGGGAAGGAGGAGCCTGACAGAGCCGGAGGGACAGAGGGACGAGGCGAAGCCAGAGGAGTGGGGTCCCGAGGCGGCGGATGGTCGACGACTGACCAAGGCGGAGCCGGAGGGACGATGGAGCCCGGTGGAGCTGGTGGGCCGACGGGCGACGGTGGAGAGGAGGGCGTCGAGAGCCGTGGTGGAGCCGCAGGGTCGGAGGGCCGAGGTGGAGATCTGGACTCGTAGGCTGGAGGCGGAGCTGAGGGATCCTCCAGCCATGCCACCGATGTAAGCTGGCATTCCTGCGGCGAGCCCACTGCAGAGATGGTGGGCTGAGGGTGAGCAAGGGGACTGACTGATGACCTGGGAGACTTTGGGCGGCTGGGCGGAACCAGCGGGGACTCAGGACGGCTGGGCGGAACCAGCGGGAACTCAGGACGGCTGGGCGGAACCAGCGGGAACTCAGGACGGCTGGGCGGAACCAGGCCGATTCAGACAGACGAGGGCGGGTGGGAGGGAAGTCTATGCAGGTCAGTGGCTCAGAGAAAAAGTCTATTAAGTCATATGATTTTATATCCTCTACTTCGGAAAAGAAGTCGATCAGGTCCCCAGAGTGTTCCATCTCACCCCCAGCGGAGTTGCAGTGGGCAGGGCTCTCCATTTCCCTCACTTGCTCCACGTCGCAATCCACCGTCACAGATGTGGAATCCGGCTCACGCACCTGGTCAGCCGGAGAGGGCTCTGGCTCTGTCGCTCGCGGCTCTAGTCCCTCATCCGCGGTGCGCTCGGGTTCCCGCTCTGCTTGTCGGGGTGATGATTGGCTGCTCTCTGGGTCGTGAGTGGGGCTGACGTCCTCCTCGACGAAGCCGACAGTCCAGGAAGATCCACTGGATCTCTCTCGAGGACCCTCCCCGGACAGCTGCGTCTTGATGTTTTCATGTAATCCATGGCGGAAGAACGTGCACAAGCAGCTGTCCGGGTAATGAGTAGATGGGACGAGGAACAGAAAGTCTCTGATGTGGTCCTCGAGAGAGCGTTTCCCCTGCTTCAGGAGAATGATAGAAACATTAGGGTCATCCATAAGGGAAAAAAAAATAACACTGATACAAAAAAAACGGAAAATAAACGCAGGGAGAGGTGCCGGGTAAACTGTACTTGGTCGGTCCTTATGTCAGGGGTGCGTGCAGGAGTAGACGAGACGATAGACAATATTTACAAAGTTCAATATATTTAATATAAATCTCCGAATGGAACGAGGCTGGAACAAGGCAGGAACATTCACACGTCTATTACACAGAAGGACCGACAGGGAACTGAAATCAAAGACAGACTTTTAAAGACAGACTAATTAACTAACACAGGTGACACAGATGACTAATAAATACAAGGACAGGTGCAGGGAATCACAATGACGAAGGGCTAAACCAAATGACAGATCAACGGGGGGAAGACAAATGGGAAAAACCAATGACAAGACAGACAGAACTGTGACACCTGCATTGATTTATATTTTAATCCTTTCCAGTTAACACATTTCTACTGGCATACATGCTGTGGTTATTGCCCAGTCCTATTTTAATGTTATATAATTGTGGACCCAGCTGAGCCAATTTGATGTGAATGTTCGATCTTGCAAAAAGAGAGCAGAGCCAGGAAAGTTCAGCCTCAACACCTGGACTAGTTATAAATAGCTCGAAAAAAAATTACAACCTTCATGAAACTACTGCACTTACTCTGAAATCGTCCTACACTAAATTGTTTTGCATTTCAGAGGCTTTCTTGGAAAGCAAATATGTAATTTGTAGATGGAACAAATCGCTACCTTGCAGACTATACCTTTTCCTGACAGCTTTGTAGATGCATTTTTGTTGGATGCAGTTTCCAGGGAGGTTAGGCAACAGAAAGAGAGAGATGTATTTACATTAGCGTGGTGTCGCTTTGAATTTACGGTTGCGGAAAAGCTGTGTGTATTTCTCTCGGGCAAAGAGGCAGTATGTTTATGCTTTTATGACTGACAAATAACCATACAGCTAAAGAATCATTGTTTAAGCTTCGGATTATAGAGATTTCAAATAGAGTCGCAATGCTGGAAAAATAAACAATTGTCTCAAAAAGCCTGCAGCTCTCAAATCCGACAGATCTGGCTGATGTGTGTTTATTCAGGAAATCGATATAAAGCGGAGGCGAAAGAGTAATTGATTTAACACATTGCATGCACAGCCATTACACGAAACTAAAGAAATCTTACTTACCATATTTCAAATGAAGTGTGTGTGCTATAAGCACCATGAGCATAGACTTGTGAAAGAGGCATTTATTTGACTAAAAATACAATAAAATTGTAAAATATTATTTAGCAAAAACAGATAACTCCATTTATAACAATTTTTAAAAATCATGTTTTTTCATTGTGCATTCCAATTAATTTCAATCAAACTGGAGTTGGGTTATTTTGATCAAGTAAATAAAATAAAAAAAAAATACAGCTAATTAACACTAACACAAATTTATCTGTTTTCTGCATGCTCTTTACTAACCAAAAGATAAGATTATTCCTATCAAGTCAAAAATGACTCTGGACCACAAAACTCTGGACTTATAAAGCTGAATAAATAAGCTTTCCATTGATGTATTGTTAGAATAGGACATTATTTGGAAGCAACAAAAGCTTGACAGAAGCTACAACTATTTGAAAATCTGGAATCTGAGGGTGCAAAAAAATCTAAATATTGAGAAAATCACCTTTAAAGTTGTCCAAATGAAGTTCTTAGCTATGCATATTACTTATCAAAAATTAAGTTTTGATATTTTTACGGTAGGAAACTATCTATCTAAACTATCTTGATGGAACATGATCTTTACTTAATATCCTAATGATTTTTGGCATAAAAGAAAAATAGAAAATTCTGACCCATAACATGTATTTTTGCCAATTGCTACAAATATACCTGTGCTCCTTAAGACACATTTTAGTTTACTTGGAAACAAGTTTACACTTAATAACCTCAGCATGTTGACTTTTAAAAAGTATATTATGAAACGTAATGCATTTAAATGTAATAATGCATTAAAATGCATATATTTTCATTCCTTTAATGACCCTGATTTTCATCTGGAACTCTATGAATCTCTAGTGTCTCGTTTGGATGTTTTTGTATTCAGTGAAAACTGCAGTAGACTTTAAGATTTATATGTGTACATAAATACTTGTTTCTACACAAGAACAACCGATCATCTGTAACAGGCAGTTTGACTGTGTAGGCAAAAACATGCTGCACCTGTATAGTTTGGTTTTTGAATTTCCCTGCCTGTATTAAAAAACCAAACCTACAGTTCTGCAGTCGTGCGATACACAGCAAACCTGTGCTGGGTCAGCCTGAGCTCCTGAATACTGCAGGTCAATGTCAGACTGGAGGCAATAAATAGAGCATGAGGAAAAGGAGGGACGGCTGTGTTTGTGTAGAACAGCTCTCACATTTTCCCAAATCATTTAGTGTGTCTAAACACCATCAAGATGCATTTTCCTCAAGCTTTTGTTGCTTCCTTTTTCTTCTTCAGATCATCTGTCTAGTCATTCAACAATCAAGCAGTCAATTAGTAATGTCGACTACAAAGTACGTTTTTCTAGACTGCTTAAAATGTAGCGCCAGTGTTTTAAACGGGGTGAATTAAGGGAAACAGCGTGTTTAAATGTGGTGATGCAACTGAAGAGCTTAAGGGAATCTTGTATGGCTTAATATAACATAAATGATGTCTCTTTTTTAATAATGAAAGATTTATATTATTTTAAAAAATCTACACTTTTTTATACATATTTTGGACTATAGGGGGCACCATTATTTGTTATCGCCAAATGGTTGCTATTGGTGCTACCTGTTGCTATTTTTACCATATCACAACTTGGAGAATAAAATATTTATATGATGCCACAGCTATTGAAAGAGCTTACAGCTGGTGATGGATATAAAGTAGTCTAAATGCCCATGGTATCGAGTGAAATCCACAGTTAGAAACTCCTTCAGTGGCTGCGGCATCACAACATGCAGCCAGGATGGCATCTAGCATTTCTTGTCTCTGCCGTTTGTAAGCTCTTCCAGTAGCTGTGGTCTACTAAAAGCCTCAAAGGCATCAGGGCTAAAGTGGAGAGAACAAAGACGCAGTCTTTAGGAAGTTTTATTCGTCCAAAGGCATCTTCCTATTATTTTTCTCCTATTTTATCGCTAGGAAAGCAGTAAAGACTTACATTGCTTCTCTTTTTGCCCTTTGACTGAAAATTACTACCATGAGCTGCACAGTGTGGCATTGTATCAGTATTTTATTGTCTGAGTTGTGTATTTCAAGTTGTGTTGAGGTAAAAATAGCAACAGGTAGCCCCAGTAGCTCGCCATTTGACGCCATTGAAATAATGACGCCCCGTAGTGGAAAATATGTATAAAACAATATACAATATATATATATAACAATAAATAACTATATATATATATATATATATATATATATATATATATATATTTTTTTTTTTTTTTTTTAATAACATAAATCTTTCATGGGTTTTTTACTACATATTTCATATCAAGAGATATCATTTACATTATATTAAGCCATACAAGTCACCCCAGGGGTTCCCTTTAAGACTAAGAACACATACTTTGTATTTTCATTACTTCCATGATGTTTCACCAGCTGGTAGGCTTTTGTGGATTTTCCTGAAAAACTTGAGGGATTTGTCATGTAATATTTGGTTCTAAACTCAATGTCCCCAATGTTTGATCATTAAACCTTAAAAAACAGATTTTTTTTGGATCATATGACTCTCCTGTGTTTTCTTGTTTTTGTTTTTCTAATCTATTCTAGTAGTCAGCATTGAGTTCAACATATTATTTTTTAACCAGAGAACTTTAAGTTTTACCCTAGCTCATTAAAAGTCCCAATTTTACTTGTATTTTGTCTGAGAATGAATGAATTTACCAGAATTTTAAGAAAAACACCCAAATCCAGAGTTTTATTGTGAACTCGAACAGAACCTCCGGAAGTTTGGATTTTTTTTTTCTTTAGAAAGTTAAACATGTTTTAACATCTGACATTCCCTCAGCAAGTTATTCAGTAAAAAACAGGTGTATTTTATTTATTGACAGTGCAGATGTGTCCAAAAAGTTTAAAGTTAATGGAGTAAACGTTTATTTGAACTACTGTTCAAAAGTTCATGGTTAGTAAGATATTTTCTTTAGGGAATTAATACTTTTATTCAGCAAGGACACTGATGAAAAAAGTAGATATGAAGACATTTATAATGTTACAAAAGATTTCTATTTCAAATAAATGCCATTTTTTTCAAACTTAATATTCAATCAAATAATACTGAAAACAAAATATATCATAATTTCCAGAAAACTTTGAAGCAGCACAACTGTTTTTAACACTGATAATAAAATGAAATGTTGAGCAACAAATCAGCTTATTAGAACGATTTCTGAAGGAAATCACAAGAATAAATTACATTTTACAGAATATTCAAATAGAAACTGGGTATTTCAAACTGTAATAATATTTTGCAATATTACTGTTAATACTGTATTTATGGTCAAATAAATGCGTCCTTGGTGAGCATACTTGATTATTCCATAAGTATTATAAGCTTGTTTTGTTGTATTGCGGACAGCTGGAAGAAGTTGCTGATGAAACCTATAGGCTAAATGATGCTGGGTTCATTTTGTCCCATGCACAGGTGCAGCAGATGCATTTCTCAAGGAGAATGCGACGTGTTTCTTCAACACAAGCTGAAGTCACAGATCCGTGCCAATTTATGGTTGTTTGACAAATTGAAGTTGCTTTGAAATTGCACAGAAAAGGTCACTGAGTGATTGCGCCGGTTCCTCCTCAGGCTATGGCGTGGCGTCTGCGTGAGCCATCTGAGATTTCATGCCGCACATGTTTGACTGACTCTTGTGGATATGGAGATGCTGTATTCTCTGCCTGCACTCATGTCAGATTGCAGTTTTTGACTCTTTTGTCTGGGTTTGAATGCGAGTTGACACCGGAGCTCTGCTCTTCTCTTCTCTTGTCTCCTGTGCATAAATCACAGTTTAAGGCCAACAGTAAGGTAAAACATTGATTGTTTTGTAGCAGGTTGAGTGTGGGGTGTTTCTTCAGAAGGAGGATGAATGGATCAGAGCTGCTCACACTGATCTTCTGCTGCTGTCTCTCTTCATCTCTCTCTTTCTCTCCTTGGTGTCAGACGATAATTCCCAGGGTAATTTGGTAATTTCCTTTTTCTCCTCTCCTCTCATCCCGTCCTCTTCTCTACTCGTGTCCTTTTCTCTCATCTTGTCTAGTCTCATCTCGCCTCCTCTTCTCTCTCATCTCCTCCTATTTTTTCTTCTCTCATGTTTGGCAAGAAATATTATCTAAGCTTCAAAAGAAAGTTAGATACTCTGAAAATGGATGGAATACATAACTTGCTTAAAGATTACTTTAAATAAGTTTTAATTATATATACACAGTTGAGGTCAAAAGTTAGCTTGCAGAATCTGCAAAATGTTAATTATTTTACCAAAATAGGAAGGATCATACTAAATGCATGTTATTTTTTTATTTAGTACTGACCTGAATAAGATATTTCAAATAAAAGATGTTTACATATAGTCGACGAGAGAAAATAATAGTTGACTTTATAAAAATGACCCTTTTCAAAAGTTTACATACACTTGATTCTTAACACTGTTGTTACCTGAATGATCCACATCTGTTTTTTTGTTTAGTGATAGTTGTTCTTGAGTCCCTTGTTTGTCCTGAACAGTTAAACTGCCTGCTGTTCTTCAGAAAAATCCTTCAGGTCCAACAAATTATTTGGTTTTTCAGCATTTCTGTGTGTTTGAACTCTTTCCAACACTGACTGAATGATTTTGAGATCCATCTTTTCACACTGAGGACAACTGAGGGACTCAACTATTACAGAAGGTTCAAACACTCACTGAAGCTTCAGAAGGAAACCCAATGCATTAAGAGCCGGGGGGTGAAGATCAGGGTAAATTTAACTTATTTGGTCTTCTGAGAAAACATAAATATCTTGTAGCTTCTGAAGGGCAGTACTAAATGGAAAAAAAAAAAGATATTTAGGCAAAATAAGAAACATTGACACATCTCCATTAAGTTTAAAAGTTTAGCTGCAAATCTTGTTATTTTTCCTAATATGTATTTATCTATCAATAACCTATGACTCTGATTGTTCAAACCAGATGTGACAAGATGTTTCTGATCTAAATTTAGCATTATTAATCTGTAGGCTAAGAACATTTCAAAATAATCATGTAATTATAATTGGGAATATTGTTTCTAGATGGCTGGGATAGAATTTAAACTTTGAAACTGCTAGTTATCTTTCTTTTCTGCTGAAGATGAGAATGTTTTGATTATTGTAGACATTTTTAGAAGATAACGCTTTTAAAGGTCCCATATTGTACACATTTCTGGAGGTTTATTTTAGTTGTTGATGTCCTTAAGAATATATATTTGCGGTATAAGTGCCAAAATCCATCTCAATATATTTTTACAGATCCTTTTTTAGGAGCTCTGTCAAAAACAGGTTGATTTTGGCCCATCTAATTAATATTCATGAGCCTCTCTTCTGATTGGCCTGTTGTTTTCTGAGTGACACACAGCCAGGCCAATCACAGGTAACTACGGTCATGTATGCTGTAAGCGAGCTCAGAGCAATAGAGAGAGCCTAGCCTGCTGATACTCAACAGGATATTTCCAAAGTCCCTTTAAGGCAAGTCATGTCACTCGGCGGCCATCTTTGAAACGCCTCTCGGGCATACAAGTGCAGCTCCTATCTGTTTGAATGGGGAAACATCAAATTCTCCTAAACTGTTCACCAAGCTTACGATTAAATTTCATATTTTAAATCTCCAAAGAAATCCAACAAGAACTGCCTCATAAATATGGTTCCTTGTGCTTGAATAGCGTTTAAAAACGCTTATTTTTACGGCTAGATGAGCCAGTGCGCATGCGCAATACTGAACACACGTCTTAGAGCGCCGGCTGTTTCTATAGCAACCGGGACTTCTAACGGCAGATGCTGTGACGCGCTGACTTTACTGATCAACGATTGGCTCTTTCACTAAGAAGGCGGAGCTTCGCGGCCATGATGACCGTTTCATTGTTCCCCATTCAAAACTACACGATTGACATGTCTTTGGTATTCTATAGTCTTTGATATTTCAGAATGATCATTAATGTTTTTTCTTTTTCAAACAACGAATGCAGTAAGCTACATAACTGTTGCTTTAGTAAAGCCCCTTTCACAATGCGCGCTGATTCTGGAAAATTACGGGAATGAGCGCTGTGTGAACAAAAGCCAGAGCCATAAAGGCAGTGTTGTAGTGATGATGCACGTTATCATGCGACTCTTCACGACGAAAAAAATACGTGCAAAGTGGAATGAAGCAGCGATCGGGCAGAGCCAGCTCCTCACTATCAGCGCTGAAGCACAGTTTGTTCAGGTTAGTTTCAGTTTAGTGAAACGTACGCGTCGCATTACATCTCACATCCAAACATCACATGTCTTTATGGGTTATGTGTAAAGCAGCACAGATTCCGGAAAACAACTGTGAATGAACCAAATCAAACAATACCGGAACAAATCGTGGGACACATTATCCATGTATTTACCGGAATCGCTGTGTGAAAGAGGCTGAAGTTGACGTGCCACTGGTCTATATTCACGTTGTTCTGAAGCCTGTGCAATGATGTAGTTTCGACATCTATCGACTGAACAGGGTTTTCTCGACTTGTTTTCGAGTTGTTGTTGCTCAATAATGGAATGGATGCGTTGTTGTCTGGGTTTGACAAAAGGACGGAGGGTGGGACGGTGGTTGGCGCTCGGGGCGGTGACTTGAGTAGATCGGACGTCACATCGTTACGGAAGTCACAGCGGCTCGTGAAAATGAACAGCTACTTTAAGCAGGCTGTGTGCAGTTTACTGTGGATTGACTGTTTTGAAACTCATATGGTAGTTACATAGCCCCTAGACCTTAGTTATCATGAAAAAAGCCAGGAAATTTCGATTTTGACAATATGGGACCTTTAAAAAAGTAGCCTATAGATTTCAGGGTTTCACCTTCAGAAACCCTGTACAGAAACAGTATTTTTTGTCACACGGCCTTGCATGTATCTGAATGTAAAAATACAATACATGCAAACATGCTTTATTTCTATGGTTTTGTAATATCTGTGTCACTTATGTGTCATGGTAGATAGAACTCTTATTAAAGAATATGATTACAGTAAAACAGTTTTGAACATGGTAATGGATTAAAACATATAAGTAACAGGCTTAAGTAACAGGCTGTCACCTCTTTAAAACAGATCATAGATCATATATTTTGTCTATAGCCTATAAAACAGCTTCCTAAATAGACATGAATACATGAAGATTCTGAATGGGGTTTTTTAGTGAGTCATTAAATGACGTGAGATTCGGACTCCAGGTTAAAGATATCAGACTCGACTTGGACTCCAAGTTAAAGACTTGTGACCATCTCTGTTTTGGGGTGAACTATCATTTTATTAGCTTTATACAGCAGAAATGGTTTCAAAGCAAAGTAACAGAATCACTAAAGCAACCCTCAGATATGAGACAAATCCAAATTCTGCCATAAAGCAGCTTTAACAAGACAATACTGTCAGTATTCAGCTCAAGTCAGTTCAGTGTTGATTCAGTTCAGTTCAGCTCTCATCCAGTCTCCTCTCGTCTCAGTATAACCTCAGTTTATACGGTACGTACTGTTCACAGTGTTGTCTGTGGAAGCGTCTGTCTCGAACACACACTCCTCCCACTCACAGTAAGCTATTGTTGAGTGATGATAGGCCTTCAGTGTCCTCATGTGCAGCTCTCTGTCACCTCCTCCTGCATGTGCTCTGCATGCGTGTGACGGAGAGAAAGAGAGAGTGCTTGTTTCCTCCAGGGTTTTGTCTTGTAAGATGCCCCAAATGCAGAAACGCAGCTCTCTACCCCGGGCCTTTGTGCAGTTGGTTTGGCCATCTGCTCAGGAAACACTCTTTATCAATCAAAAGCAACAAGAAACTGCTGTGAAGATTGTTCGGCCACTCATACTCAACTCAAAGGCTGTGGGGGGTTGATAGAAATACAGGTGAATAATTAGAGCATGTTTACAACACACCACAAAAAGTGATTTGCTCACTTTGGATTTGTTATGTTTTTTTATTACAAATATTTAAACATTCCTAAATCAAGATATGTTTTCTTAGGAAGCTAAATTACAAGATATTACAGCGCCTTGCACCTTCATTTTTTCACATTTTGTTTTGTTGCTGCCTTATGTTAAAATTATACATCAGTCTATACTCCATGCACCATAATGACAAAGCAAAAACAGAATTGTCACAACTTCGTAAATTTAATAAAAATAAAAAAAGCTAAATAAGTACATAGTACTTAGCTGAAACACCTTAATAGCCTCAAGTGTTTTTTGGTATGATGCAACAAGCTTTGCACATCAGCATTTGGCAATTATCTGCCATTTTTCTCATCACCTCTTCACCTCTCAAGCTCTGTCATTGGATAGGGACAGACGCACATTTTCAGGTATCTCCAGAAATGTTTGATTGTGTTCAAGCCTAGGCTGTGGCTGGGCCACTCAAGGATATTCACAGAGTTGTCTATCACTCTTGCTGTGTGCTTAGGGTCATTGTCCTGTTGAAAGGTAAAGCCTTCTGCCCAGTCTGAGGTTCTGAATGCTTCAGACTAGGTTTTCATTAAGGCTAACTCTGTGTTGTGCTTTCTTTCTACTCTGACAAGTCCTTCAGTCCCTGCCACTGAAAAACAGCCCCACAACATGAGGCTGCTACCACCACACTTTACTTTTGGGATGGTACTCTGCAGGTGATGAGCAGTGCCTGCTTTCCTTCATACATGATGCTTGGAATTGAGGTTCATCAGTCCGAAGAATCTTGTTTTTTTACAGCATGAGAGTCCTATAGGTGCTTTTTTTCAAGTGTGTTTTTATGTGTCCTTATTGAGGAAAGGATTGATTCCTGCCACAACACCATAAAGCCCAGATCTGTGGAGTTTTGCAGTGATGTTTGTCCTTCTGTAGGTTTCTCCTATCTCCACATGAGATCCTGGAGCTTATCTAGAGTGACCATCAGGTTCTTGGTCATCATTTTAACCAAAGCCCTTCTCCATTAATTGCTTAGTTTGGCCAGGAGGCCAGCTCTAGGAAAAATCCTGTTTGTTTCACACTACTTCTGTTAAGGGTAACAGAGACTACATGCTTTTGTGTGAACCTTCAATGCAGCAGAATTTATTTCTGAACTCTTCCCCAAATGTGGGGCTTGATGCAGTCCTGATTCTGACCTATACAGGCAGTTTTTTGTTTTTTTTTTAAACTTAGGGCTTGGTTTTTGCTCTAATATGCATTTTCAGCTGTTAGATCTTTTAAGAAGACATATTTACCTTTCTACATCATACCTATTCAATTGAATTTGCCACAGGTTAACTCCACTCAAAATGTAGTAAAATCTACAAGCAATATGAATGCTCCTGAGCTAAATTTCAGCTGTCCCAGATACATAATACTTATTCAATGGAATCATTTAAGTTTTTTATTTTTAATACATTTGCAAAGATGTTAAAAACCTGTTTTTTGCTTTGTCCTTATGGTGTATGGAGTGTAGATTGATGTGGAAAAAAAGTAATTTAAAGCAATTTAACATAAAGCAGCAAGATAAAAAGTATACTTTCGCAAGGCACTGTAAGTGTTGTTTTCTGAAAAATATTTAAAATTTAGTTTGTTTTTGCATAAAGTAAGAAGAAAATATCTGCCAGTGGGGCAAAAAAGACAGACTCTCAATTCAAAGGGAAAACAAGATTATTATTCTTGGGTTTTAAGCAAAAACTCATTTAATTTTACTGCATTTTTCAATATTATGTTGCTTCTGAAGTAACTGTATCTTGATTTAAGAATGTATTTTTAATGGGAAACAAAACAGAAATACTAAGAACGTTATTTATTTACTTGATATTTGTTTGCAGTGCACTGTGTTTAAAATGAACCATTATAACAGCACATAGTAATAAACATCTTTTTTTGATCTATGTTTATTTATACTAAAACATTTCAATGCATGATGCCACTTATAGATATCCCTCAACAGTTTTTGAGTGAGACTGAACAGTTTTGTGATTCAGTTGATTCAAGTGAATGAACAGTTTGAAGTGATTCATGTGAATGAATCAAATTTATCAGTTCATATGCTGTTTATGCTTTCGTCTTAGAACAGAGATGCTATTAAAACACCATTAAAACACCATAATGGAATCACCAAAATCACATTAAAGTGATATACACAGTGTTACCCCATTTTTTATGTAGTCAACTAAATCATAATGAATATATTGTGAAGTTTACAGCATATCACCCATTTCTAGATTGTGCAACAGGTAATATCTTAATACAAGTAATATATGTGCAAATGTAGCTGTGCATGGTTGAATGTTTTTGTGTTTTCTCTCTAATAGTCTTTGCACAGCAGTGCAGCAAGGTCTCTAATGATGAATTGACACTTGTGTGTCCTTCAGCGACATTAGCAAGTCTGAACATAAATATTTTGAACAGTATTTGTGCAAAATGTTCTGCACTAGAAGCATTAAAAGACACAGAGATGCTCTTCATATTGTGAATTCATTTTAAAATGCCGTCTTAAAATAGCAGAGAAAATGAGAGGTTCTGTAGAGGTGAAGAGAAATATTGTGGTCCAAAAGTCTGAGACTTAATAAAAATGCTTGTGTTTTCCATTTTTCTAATTTAGTAGAATGAACATGAATTTCATATTGTCTTAATTGGTTGTTTGCTGTAATAACAGCAGCACTGGAGCTACAAAACCTTATGATCATGTTCTCCAAAGAAATGTTGCATCTGGAATTTCATCTGACAAAGAGTCACATGATTGCATATAGAAAGTAAATGTCAGATTTTCAGACTTTTGGGCTCTATTGTAGGTGGATGTATAAGGTGTAAGAGCCAGAAAATGAGAGAAGCCGAGTGTGTGTGAATGAGAAAGAGACTAAGGCTGAAAGAAGAGTCATTTGTCATCTGCTCATGTCCTTAAAGTCGACACTGAGAAACAGATTTCTCTGCACATATACGGTCACCGTGTCTCTGCTGAATGAGCCTTGCTGTTGGCAAATGGATTCTCTAAATGAAGTGTACTGGATTCTCATATACACCCATTTTTTTATATATATACTGAGTGCTATGATATTTTCTATTGTTTAGTACATTTATTAAGCCGTGTTTCTCATGGAGCCTGTTGGCTGGTGATTTTAGGTTTTGCTGTCCTTGTTAAGACATTTATTCCTCACAATGTAGGCAAAACCTGCTTTGACATCGAACTTTTGACTCATTGTGTGGACAACCATGTGAGGAAAGATTTGTTCAGACAGGCAGCAAAAATCAGATTTTGCTGGCATATTTGATTCAGATCTATTTGAACTAGGTTTCAGCTGTCTGAGGGAACTGTAGGGGGTTTGAGCCAATATTTAATTTAAACATAAAAATGATTAAAATAATGAAAATAAAACACACACACACACATCAAAAAAGATGAAAATCAAATATTTTACCTGCATGTCATGTGACTGTTAACCGACAGCAGAAAAACCGTAAACATGCAAATGTGTTGTTAAATGATTGAAATATTAAACTGAGGAATATTTTAGGGCAAAGTGGATCGGCTAAAAAAAGGTTAAACATTTTTGCTCTGATCTGGGTTCATGTTGGATTCACATTAACCAAACCACAATCAGATGCATTTATGAGGTGGCATTTGCATTATATTTACATGCAATGGAATAAAACAAACATGCATTTTGTAGCATTTTTAACTTGACATATGTGACCCTGGACCACAAAACCAGTGCTAAGTAGCACAGGTATATTTGTAGCTATAGCCAACAATGCATTGTATGGTGGTATGTCTCGCAATTCCGAATTTATGGCTTGGAATTCTGAGTTTAGGTCTCGCAATTCCGAATATATGACTTGAAATTCTGAGTTTACATCTTGCAATTCTGAATTTATGATTTGGAATTCTGAGTTTACATCTCGCAATTCCAGATTTAAGATTTGGAATTCCGAGTTTACGTCTCGCAATTCCAGATTTAAGACTTGGAATTCTTAATTTTAAGTTTCGCAATTCCGAATTCATGACTTGGAAATCTGAGTTTACGTCTCGCAATTCCGAATTTATGACTTGTAATTCTGAGTTTAAGTCTCGCAATTCCGAATTTATGACATGGAATTCTGAGTTTATGTCTCGCAATTCCGAATTTATGACATGGAATTCTGAGTTTAAGTCTCGCAATTCCGAATATATGACTTGGAATTCTGAGTTTAGGTCTCGCAATTCCACATTTAAGACTTGGAATTCTGAGTTTAAGTTTCGCAATTCCGAATCTATGACTTGGAATTCTGAGTTTAAGTCTCGCAATTCCGAATTTATGACATGGAATTCTGAGTTTAGGTCTCGCAATTCCGAATATATGACTTGGAATTCTGAGTTTAAGTCTCGCAATTCCGAATATATGACTTGGAATTCTGAGTTAAGGTCTCGCAATTCCACATTTAAGACTTGGAATTCTGAGTTTAAGTTTCGCAATTCCGAATTTATGACTTGGAATTCTGAGTTTAAGTCTCGCCATTCCGAATTTATGACATGGAATTCTGAGTTTAAGTCTCGCAATTCCGAATTTATGACATGGAATTCTGAGTTTAAGTCTCGCAATTCCGAATATATGACTTGGAATTCTGAGTTTAGGTCTCGCAATTCCACATTTAAGACTTGGAATTCTGAGTTTAAGTTTCGCAATTCCGAATCTATGACTTGGAATTCTGAGTTTATGTCTCGCAATTGTGAATATATGACTTGGAATTCTGAGTTTACATCTCACAATTCCAAATTTAAGACTTGGAATTCTGAGTTTAAGTTTCGCAATTCCGAATTTATGAATTGGAATTCTGAGTTTACATCTTGCAATTCTAAATGTATTTCTTGGAATTTTGAGTTTAAGTCTCGCAGTTCTGAATTTAATCTCAAATTAATGTATAAACCTCAATTTAAAAAAAAATGGACCCTTTTGACTGGTTTTGTGGTCCAGGGTCTCATATTTGTTTGATCTTTACAAATTCTCCTTTATGTTGTGCCAGTGAGTGTGTTGTAGAAATACATTATGATGATTTGCACTGTGAAAAAGGTTTCCAAGTCCTAAGCTTGTATTTATAGGAAGTGAATGTGAAAATTGATGTCTTTTTATTCAATATGGCCAGACTCGCAAAAGCCTTTAGCCAGACGGCCTGCCTGCTGTGGTCTGTATTAGATTTGGACCGCAGACAGCAGGTAGCAGAACAAACTCTGCACTCCTTGATTAGGCTGGATCTAAATTTGCACTAATAAATCACACCCCAGAATGTGATTGTACGGTTTTCTCTCCATTTTGTAAGAAATCAAATTACTGTGGGATTTTATTGAGCTATAAGAGAATCATAAAAGAGTGAGGCTTTACACTTCTCTTGGACTGAACTCAAGCTTTGTTTCATCTGCCTCCTGTTTGCGTTTTCAATGAAACATTAGACAGTAAGAAAATAGAGCTGTACCATGACTGTGGATAGCATTATTAGCTTAGATCAGGGATTGGCAAACTTTTTTGTCATCCAAACTCTTTTGAACTAAAATGTTTACTTCAAGTCCTCCCTGAGATTTTAAATTAATACATATTTTATGGTTCACAAAGTTTATCGTTCTCTGATGTCTGATGTTAATATCTGCGTCATGCAGGTAAACAAATAAAATATTTAAAATGTTTGTTTTATGTTTAGTGTTATTTATGACTGAATTTAAGACTTGAAATTCTGAGTTTAAGCCTCACAATTCCGAATATTTGACTTGGAATTTTCAGTTTACGTTTCACAATTCTTAATTTATGACTTGGAATTCTAAGTTTACGTCTCGCCATTCAGAATTTAAGGCTTGGAATTCTGAATTTACATCTCACAAGTCTGAATTTATGACTTGGAATTCAGAGTTTACATCTCGCAAATCCGAATTTATGACTTGGAATTCTGGGTATAAGTTTCACAATTCCGAATTTAAGACCTGGAATTCTGAGTTTATGTCTCGCAGTTCCGAAGTTATGACATGGAAATCTTAGTTTACGTCTTGCAATTCTGAATTTATGACTTGAAATTGTCAGTTTACGTTTCGCAATTCTTAATTTATGACTTGTAATTCTGAGTTTACATCTTGCAGTTCTGAATTTATGACTTGAAATTCTAAGTTTACGTCTTGCAATTCCGAATTTAAGGCTTGGAATTTTGAATTTGCATCTCACAAGTCTGAATTTATGACTTGAAATTCAGAGTTTATATCTCGCAATTTCAAATTTATGACTTGGGATTCTGAGTTTAAGTCTCACAATTCCGAATTTATGACTTGGAATTCTGAATTAACATCTCACATGTCTGAATTTATGACTTGGAATTCTGAGTTTAAGTCTCGCAATTCCGAATTTAAGACTTGGAAATCTGAGTTTAAGTCTCGCAATTCCGAATTTATGACTTGGAATTCTGAATTTACGTCTTGCAATTCCGAATTTATGACTTGGAATTCTGAATTTACATCTCACAATTCTGAGTTTGCATTAATTTTAATATAAACTTAAAACTGTGAGAAAATAAATGTGAATTGTGAAATAAAATGTTGCAATTGTCATTTGTACATGTTATTTTCATCCTGTGGCAGAAACAGGCTTCCATATGTATGCTGTTTTTTTCTTACACTGTTAAGAAAAATTTGCAAAAATTTCACCTTTAGGGGTACAGCAGCTTGTCATTGGGGCAGTACTCACAAAGGGGCACCTTTGCACCTTCTTTAATCCTAAAGAGTGCATATTAGTACCTTAAGGTAGTAATATATGTACTTTTACAGTACTATTTTGAAACCTTAAGGGGTAAAAAAGGTACAAAGGTGTCCCTTTGTGAATCCAGCCCCAATGACAAGCTCTTGTACCCCTAAAGGTAGAGAGAAATATCTGAGAAGATGGAGACTTAAGCAGAGGTCCATTTAACCTCATTGATGCATAGAGAAACCAGTCAAGATATTATAGCGATCTCATATATCCTTTTTTCTTTCCTATGGGCTAGGACTTGACAAAATGAGTCACTAATTGTTCCTGCCCACCAGTCCTGCACTGCATAATGATTTATGAAAGAAAGGCTGCATGCAAGAAGTAGGCTGAGGGAAATCATGCAAGATTTAGCACGTTTCTGTGATGACCTCCGTGTGGCAAAGTGCCAGTGAATTCCTCTGGGCTTTTGTGCTGCGGTGTTCGTACAGTGAAGGTGAGTGTAAATACATCCTCCATCACAATTCCAGATAGCAGAGGCTACAGCAAGGTCATGGGAGAACAAGGATCTGCTCTTCATTGACAGAAAACTCTCTCAATAAAAGCCACAGCTCAAGAACAGTATAGGTGGAGGACCTGGGGCCTTAGATTTCACAGTGTTCAGAGCAAAAAGGCAGTGTAATAAGAAACCCCTGGAGATTGTGTGAATAGAATATTATTTGGAGAGCACTTATATGGAGAGCCGTAATTTCAGTTCTAAGAATTTTCCTATTAAGCATATTGCATAGCCTCATGATTGCACTTTTTGAAGCTACTTTTGTTGATGTTATTAATCCTTTAGGATTCACAGTATACATGTTCTTTTTTATATTTGTGCAGTTTGATATATATATATATATATATATATATATATATATATATATATATATATTTTTTTTTTTTTTTTAGCAAAATCTCTATAGTTTCTTTTATGCCAGAAATCGTTAGGATATTGAGAATGTTCCTTTAAGATATTTTGTAAATTTCCCACTGTAAATATATTAAAACTAAATTTTTAATTAGTAATATGCATTGCTAAGAATTTTATTTGGACAACTTTAAAGGCGATTTTCGATTTAAATCTTTTTTTCACCCTCAGATTCCAGATATTTAAATAGATGATTTAAATGAATCTTGGCCAAATATTATCCTATCCTAATCTAACAAACCATACATCAATGGAATGCTTATTTTTTCAGCTTTAGGATGATGTATAAATCTTAATTAAAAAAAATTGACCCTCATGACTGGTTTTGTGGTCAAGGGTATATACACACACACTGTATATATGGACATATTTACATACAATATATACATACAACAACATATGTGTCAAAGTCGAAAAAGGGTTTAAGCATAAAAACGGTGTAATACTGCTTTAAATTGTTGTTGTTTTTCCAAAAAAAAAATGTTTGTAAAGTTTTCTGTTTAATTAAATTGCATTTTCGTTTTTGTTTTTCTGAGAAAAAAATACATTTCATACATTTCTCCTTAATTTACAGAAGACACCCACTAAAATGTCATTCAGTGTAATAGTCTTGTCAGGCATATTTACAATAAAAATCAATTTATTACATATTAAAAGACAAATTACTTTCACCCCAAATACTAAAAAGTTGTAATTCTGCTTTTTTAAAATTTGCCACTATCCTAGGTTTTGCCTAAGAATTTTTAAGTTTTTTAAAAAGCAATAAAATTGAATATGCTCCCTTATCCTTTTATATATTTTAATATGTGCACGTTAGAATAAGCATGTTGTTTGAATTTTTACATGAATATTGTGTTACACTGAATGACAATGTAACATTATTTCAACCAAATTTTGACATGTTATTCTCCAAAACTTATTTGAAACCTTAAAAGTAGACACTTTACTTATATCTAATGTACTTTCTATGGACATAAAACCACTTTTATAAATTTATTTTGATGTGGACAGTGTCTTTGACCCATATACAATATATATATATATCTTTTTTTTGTATGTATACACACACACACACACACACACACACACACACACAGACACACACTAAAAAAATCATATTTTAAAATTATTTTTAAATTAGTTTTGCCAATGGGAGTCGACCGCACAATTTAATTTCTTTCTATATTTAATTTAATTTGATTTATTTATATTTGTCTTTATTTATATAAAATCATTTATACATTCATTTTATACCCTTTCACCATTACTGGATGTCAACAATTGACTCGTGTGTCTGCTTTAATTTCTCAGACGAAGTTTGAGATGTAACATCTGGGGATAAAGTTGATACTGAAATGAAACATGACTGGAAAGTCTTGGGAGCTGTGGACGAGAAGCAATCAAATGTTCCTCTGGGTCGCATCCATCTGCGCTATCAAAATCTGGTCCCTTCGCCAGACAGTAAATCCTTGTAGAATGAATGCTTTGTGTCTGTGAAGGCTCAGCTGTCAAACGCAAAAGAACTTCTGCAGCCTCATCAGTAAATGTGAAGAGGTGTGCTCTCATTCCCACTTTAACACACCGCAGCCTGTGCGAATCCGAGGTTTCACGGATGACAAAGTGAAGGCAGGTAACATGACAGAACTTTAGAGCAGGACTTGAGCGCGGCTGGATCTCGCAGCAGTCGCTCTGTCTTTGCCGGTGTGTGGCGGGCTTCTGTGTCTCTGCAGTGGTATTCTCAGCACGGAATGCCGATCCAGTTGCTAGCAGCCGTCTCTAAGGAGTCTCCCATCATTTTAATCTCACCACAGAGACACAGGCAAACGAGCCACAGAAACATAAGCAGATGTCAGGCTTTATTAAATATAGAGGGAGTTTTGTATAGACGCCGCTCTGGTGAACTGGATATATTAGTCTCTTGTATGTTTCTTGTTTACTTACTGTATTGACGCACACAGATACCAGACAAAACCTGTCACATTCTCAAATCCCAATGGGCTTATGAATATGAAGCCATGAGGTTTGAATTGATTGTTTTAGTGTTACTATGTTACATATGAGCATGCTATTGAACCTGATTTACTGAAGAGAGTTTCATGCTTATGTTTAAAAAACAAAATGTCAATATTAAACAGTCTGTCCTATGGAAGCACTGTTAAGGTGCTTTCTTAGGAGGAAATTTACTTAAAGGTAGAATAGATAGAATGCATTGAGAGAATATTTTAAATTGTTCTCTGATATCTACATAGAAGGTATATGGCATAGGAAAGGGCATAAAATCTCCAGAAACGGTTTTACAGGTCCATTTACAACCCTAGGATTTGTCCCTAGAATGAAATGCTCTGTTATTGCCTTATTTGGAAGCTTCATGAATATTAATGAGCTCTGCTCTGATTGGCTGTTTCACAGAGCTGCTCATCTCTATAGCTGGCACATTGATAAAAATATATATTTAATTAGGAGCTCTAGCCGCTTTTAATATGTGGTTTGTTGAATCTGCCATTTTGAATCGCCAACATTTTAGTCTCATTACTGTGATCGCATGTGCTCTGTGTAAAGTTATAATGCAGAGGGAGTGCTTACTTACCACACAAGTTCAGCTGCCTGTCAGTGATACTCGGGATCTGTAAACCATTCGCCATCATCAGCGCAGTTATTTCTCCATCATTCGCCATCATCAGCGCAGTCATCTCTCTGTTTATGTGGTAAGTGAAATCTTTTGTACTGTAATGTAACAGACTAGCGCTAGCATTAAGCTAACCGTGTCCCTTCAGTGGCTTGCCTTGTTTTACTGATGTGCTGATGTTACCGATGATGGGTGATGCAAATGTTGGAGGCGTAACTATTAACGATCCCGGGACTGTTGCGTAACAGTCTGTGTTATGTTGGAATTGACCTATTTTTCGGTGGTCTTTTGCAAACTCTAGATTTATATAAGAAGGAGGAAACGATGGTGTTTGAGACTCATGGTATGTCATGTCCATGTACTGAACTGTTATTATTTAACTATGCCAAGGTAAATTCAGTTTTCCATTCTATGGCACCTTTAAGACGCATTTTTGTTTTTAAAACAGCTGAACGGAGCACAATAAAATGCACAGGGGTCTTTTAAAGGAAGTTGCACTGAGACAAATAGCAAGATGCATCAAAACAGCAAAAGATGCGTCTGCATGCATACACAATGTAAAAATAGTTTATACCAGTGGTTTTTAACTTGGAGGCCTCAGCAATCTTCCATAGGGGTTGAAAGATGACTTAATGTTCATTATTTATATTAAAATGACTGATTTAGTTAAAAATGTTTTCTTTGTACTACTGAATACATTGTTATGCTGTCTAAACCATGTAAAAAACATGTGGAAGCTGCTAAATTTTATAGAGAAGGACTTTATAAGCAGGAAAAGGCGCAATATTTTGACAAACTAAAGTTATTAGGTGGTAAAGATACATACAAGCAGTATTAATTAAGATATTAGTCTAATATTTTACCTACCTGACCGGAAATGATAAGAACAAACACAAATGTTGTCAAGATTATTGCTTCAGCCTTTTGTTCCTCTGACAGTTTTTTATAGTACTCCAGATGTTTTTTCAGGTCTGACTGATTAGTAAAACCTAAAACATGACAATAAATTACCCTTTTCAGCAGCAATAATCAGCAAATTATTCAAGTTTGGTTGATGATGCTTCGTAAAAACAGAATCCAATGGAAGCTTGTTTCCACCACTAAAAAAAAAAAGTTAATGGTGCCTTTTTATCTCACAATACTGACTTCTGTGATATAAGCTTACAGCTGCGAGTTATCAAGTCAGATATAAACAGAGAAATAAAGTCAGAATTGCAGGCTATAAACTCAGCATTCTCAGATTTTATTTTCCAGAATGTGATCATTTATGACAATTTAAATTATCTGACAAATCTTTCTCAGAATTGCAAGATAAACTTGCAGTTGTGAGTTATAATGTCAGAATGGAAGATGTGAACTCACAAATGAGAGAGAAAAGTCCAAAGTGTGAGTTCATATCTCACAGTTCTCACTTTATTTCTCACGATTTTTATTTAGTGGTGAAAACAAGCTTCCATATGTGATCCTGGACCACAAAACTTAAGTAGCACAGGTATATTTGGAGCGATAGCCAACAATACATTGTATGCGGCAAAATTATCGATTTTTCTTTTATGCCAAAAATCATTAGGATATTATGTAAAGATCATGTTCCATGAAGAGAATTTGTAAATTTCATACTGGAAATAAATCAAAACCAAATTTTTGATTAGTAATATGCATTGCTAAGAACTTCATTTGGACTTTAAGGGGAGACACAGCAGGCAAAATACATTTTTTTCAAGATTTTGGGCTTTTTAGGGTTTTTTCAGAGTGTTTTTTAGACTAGTGGAAAGAAAACACCCAAAAGACACTGTTAAGTGTTTCTTTTATAGCACTTTATCTATTTGTGTCAATAGATTTCAATTACAATACATATTTTCAAAGGCCGTTTTCTCAAAATGAGTTTTTTCTTCTACACCGAGCCATAAATCTCCACTTCAGTAGCACTGCCACACACCAAACTTTACATTTTTATTCCTGTCAATATCCTGAAGGTTTTTACAGAGGGATTTGTTCATATATAATTTGCTTGATTGTATACAACATTTTATTCCCCAAAAATGGTAAAAATAATTAAATAAATACATGGTCGTGTGTCTAAGTTTTTTCTGAATTATGGAGTGACAAAATGAGATACTCAAAATCCTGTGTAAGAAGTTTTGACTCTAATATGTCAAGAATTTTGAAACTGACTTCATCCAGTGTTTAGATTTTTGTACTAGAAATGTAGGCAAATTAGTGCATATTTCAATAAATAATGGCTCATTTGCATATTTAAACATAACATTTTAGAAAACTTGTAATACAAAAAAATGTTTGCAAAATGTTTTGGTAAGTAAGGTGATAACTATAACTAATTTTTACCCTATTCACCTGCAGAGTCTCGCCTTAAAAGCAATTTTCTCAATATTTAGATTTTTTTGCACCCATAAATTTCAAATAGATATATGTCGGTCAAATATTGTCCAATCCTTACAAACCATAAATCAATGGAAAGATTATTTATTCAGAGTTTATTTATTCAGAATATCTTAGAATGGACCTTTATGACTGGTTTTGTGGTCCAGGGTCACATATATAGAATTCTGAAAATGTTCTAATTGAATTAATGTGTCAACACTCCCATTTTCTGAGAAGTTCTAATTTATAATTGCTATAATTAACCCCTTGCAAAGACCCACCCCCCTTAATCACTGTTGCTATGTCCGCTCTCACACTACACATCAAGTTCTCATGCAGTAAAAAATACAATGTGGAGCAAAGATGAAATTGACAACATGCCGACAGACAAGACAGAGCAGGTTTCTTGTGGTATGAAGTTCTCAGCTTTCAAATTTTGTCATTTTTTAAGAAATTTAAACAATAAATGCCTTTGTGTGGCACTTTAATGTGTCGTGAGAGACATGACATTGCCTTGTATTGCCTTAGTTCAAGTGGCACTCTTTTAATATTTACTTAAAGCGTGAAATAAACGTGAATGAACATAAGAACGTGGAAAGATGTCAATGCACAACATTTTTCAAGCTTAAGTCCACCGAATTAATCTACACTCCTGTCTGATTTGTATGTTGTGCAAGATGGCAAATTCAACAACATGATTGGACAGATCGCCTGTCAATCAAGCTCTTTGAGAACAGAGGATCCAAAGGAAATATCTTCAAATATTGTGTTTGAAATTGGAGGGCCTTTCAAATCTAAAAGGTTGAGAATCATTGATGTAGACAGATTTGAGGATATATATAGTGTGTGTGTGTGTGTGTGTGTGTGTGTGTGTGTGTGTGTGTGTGTGTGTGTGTGTGTGTGTGTGTGTGTGTGTGTGTAAATAGGAGCACACAGCACTTTGACGGGGAGCCTTTTATTGCAGAAAACTGTCCTTACAAAAATATGGCGGCTTACAGACATGGCACAGTAAAGGGAACACAGCAGGTGATTTGAACTCTGGCAGTAATTGTCTTTGAATTTATTATTGAATCTTGAAGTGCTGGTCGAAGAAAATGGATTTAGAGATGAGACACGTAGAGAGCGTTTTATTGTGCAGACTGTGATGGTAAAGCATGTTTAAGCATGGCACTCTAAAGTCAGGCACAAGTCGAGATTCACTAGTTAACCATTCCATTCATACCTAATTCAACAGTCTCAATTTATATGTTGTTGTATTCGGTAGCTCCGCCTATGGTGAAATCTCATTGGTCTAAAATCATGTTTAGCATAATAGCATATTAAACATTAGATGTGTTCTAATTATTTATAGTAAGTTGTAAGGCATGAATGTCATTGACAGTGGTATTTTTAATTTTGTAATAGTTTTTATATATTTTTTAAATTATATTTAATTGTTTGTATTGTTCAAATGTATTGAAAATTTAGCTTTTGTCATTTTATTATTTTTTATATGTGACCCTGGACCACAAAACCTTGTAGCAATAGCCAACAATACATTGTATGGGTCAAAATCATCGATTTTACTTTTGTGCCAAAAATCATCAGGATATTAAGTAAAGATCGTGGTCCACAAAGATATTTTGTAAATTTCCTAACATAAATATACCAAAACATAATTTTTGATTAGTAATATGCATTTCTAACAGAGGTGTAAAGAGTACCCGAAAACCATACTTGAGTAAAAGTACAGATACCTTATTGTAAAAATTACTCCATTACAAGTTACAAGTCACCAATTCCAATAAGACTTGAGTAAAAGTCTTAAAGTATCCGATTTTAAAAGAACTTAAGTATTTTACTCGTACTGAACGTAGGCTCAAAGAACACAAAGAAATGTGTATTTCACACATTACTGATAAAAGTATATAAAATATTGCCTAATGCCCCAAATTATATACACAATACTAGAACACATATTTTTCCAAATAAATGTTTAAAGTTGTTTAATGTTAAAAATTTGTTTAAAACTATTTAAAGTAACTGATTATAGCAAAATATAGATTCTAATTATTTGGGATATAAAAGTTTCATAGGATAAAACAATTTGCATTGATTTGTAATGATTTGCCATCCCTCCTGTTTCACATTTTTGAATGAATAGTAAAAAAAAAAAATCCATTATTTCATCTGACAATTCACGATGACTTGATGGCATACAAATATTCACTTTTGCTGATGGAAAAGGGCATAAAGTCTCTGAAAGAAACTTTAAAAGAAAACGCATAGCATCATTACTGTACATTATAACATTACTCACATGGGGATTTTGAATTCCGCACAGAGATTCCGTTCACGTTCATGTGGAGTAGTCTCATTTAGCACATAGGTAAATAGCATCCAGTACCTTCAGCACCCTGCAGATGGCCATATCGCCTCTTCCGCACAAGAAATTACCCATAGCAGAAAAAGATGCCGACTTGTCGCGCACAATCACAATGTAATGAGTAACGGTAAGTGTACGTTCAAATGTAGTGGAGTAAAGAGTACATATATTACATAAAAAATGTAGTCGAGTAGAGAGTAAAAGTTGCTTATATTTTTGATACTCAGTACAAGTAAAAAGTAGCCAAAAAAATACTTAAGTACAGTAACGAAGTCCATTTACTCAAATACTTTACACCACTGATTTCTAAGATCTCCATTTGTCAACTTTAAAGGTGATTTTATCAATATATAGATTTTTTTCACCATCAGATTCCAAATTTTTAAAGTATATTAAAATATAAAAAAAACTGTTATTTTGAATTGCAATAATATTTCATAATATTACTTTTTTTCTGAATTTTTGTTCAAATAAATAGAACTTTGATGAGCTTGAGAGCCTTTAAAGAAATAAAAAACGTACTAAGCCCAAACTTTTGAGCAGCAGTGTATGTGTGTATATATTCAGTGAGGTCAATAAGTATTTGATCACCCTGTGATTTTGCAAGTTCTCTTACTTAGAAATCATGGAGGGGTCTGCAGTTTTCTGCATAGGTGCATTTCCACTTTGAGAGACAATTTCAGACAATGATGCTAAGAATGGGGAAGAATCAGCCCAGAACTACACGGGAGGAGCTGGTCAATGCCGCGAAGAGAGCTGGGACCATCGTTTCCAAGGCTACTAACAGTAATACACTAAGACGTCATGGTTTAAAATCTTGCATCGCACAGAAGGTTCCCCTGCTTAAGTCAGCCCATGTCCATGCCCGTCTGAAGTTTGCCAGGAACCATCTGGATGATCCAGAGGAGTCATGGGAGAAAGTCCTGTGGTCAGATGAGACCAAAGTAGAACTTTTTGGTCTTAACTCGATTCGGCATGTTTGGAGGAAGAAAAATGATGAGTATCATCCCAATAATACCATACCTACAGTGAAGCATGGGGCTGGAAGCACAGAGCATGATGCACTGTGTGTGTGTGTGTGTGTGTGTGTGCGTGCGTGCGTGCGTGCGTGCGTGCGTGCGTGCGTGCGTGCGTGTGTGTGTGTGTATATATTATCGTTTCTTTAATTTTTTTTTGTTTTAGTTTTATTTAATTTCATAATTTTAATACTACTTAACTTCAGCTAGTTGCCAAAACAACATTTAAACATTTTATTTAATTTAAGTTTTTCCATGTAATGTTATTTTATTTAACACAATTAATGCTACCAATACTGTTCCTTGAGTTGTCTGAGAGTTGCTAATGTAGTTGAAAATTTGATTAGCATTGAATTTGTCAAGGGTTAATAGGTCAAATAATCCTCTAAACTGTCCAGTCTTATCCTGGCACTGTCTAGTCCGGATCTGTTTGCATGTTACAGGCTGAAGCGGCTGCTGTTTACTTTACCATCTCCGACAAATTGCTGCATTGATTGTTGCATCTTATCTGGTTAGGACATGTTGTTAGATGAGAAGTTAAGTTTGTTTCAACAACATCTGTGTATCAGATTCTCATATTAAAACCCAAGCTAGTTCTCACAGGAAGCAATGAAAAGCCTAATTTGTTTTTGTAATATCTTGAGTTATGCGAGCAGTTCTTTCACTTGTATACCCATAACAGAATCTGTAGGGAGAGCGAGTACATGATTATGATCATCAATATGCTCTAGTCTTATTTTTCCGCAGCCTCGGAGGGCCAAAGCTTTGAATTCAACACTGCAATATTCAAAGAGTCAATTATGTACATTGTAGAGCTGCAAAAAATAAACTGAAAGTGTTTACTTCAAAAAGTGCTGGTTGAATTTCTGCACAACTGCTGATTATTGTCAGAAAGCAACATGAGGTTATGGAATGCAAATGTTTTTGTGTGTCATATGTATTTGCAGTGATATCGCTGTCTGCTATTAAAGCCTTTCCATTGGAAACACAGGATATAAATATAAAGTATTATTTATATTTAAATCAATTTATTTATTTTAAGGAAATACATTTATTATTTTGCAATGACGCTTTAAATTGTTTAAAAGTGATGATAAAGACCTTTATAGTGTTACAAAAGATGTCTATTTCAGATAAATGCTGTTCT
>NC_133368.1:45132629-45155008 GCF_049309525.1 Garra rufa | reverse complement strand
ATGTGCTGCATAGTAGGAATGACCCATTTTCGTTAGATTGTAGTGCTTGTAGTTGTCGCAGCGTGATGAAAATGAATTTATGTAATGGGGTGGAGGGTGGTGGCGGCTTTGGAAAAAGGACAGATGAGGCTTGAGGCAACAGAAATCTCCTTCACCCTCCCTTTAGGAAACAGGAGAGGCGAGTGGAAGCTGCATGGCCGACGTTTCATATCACAAATTCATTAAACGCAATCAAGATGGTATCTAAATGACTGGCAATAAATTAGTTTCTACTTTAAGCTTTGATTTCCATTGCTGTACACAGTATACTGTATAAAGCTGCAGTGTTGTGATATTGTGACACTGGATTTTTTAAAGTGAGGTCTAATATTTAAGAAGTTTTCATTTTTACTTCATATGTTTTATAATTACTATGAAGCTTTATTTTATTCTACATATGTTTTTTAAAGGATTTACAGATGAATTAAGCATTTATTCATTCATTCATGCATGCATTTATTTATTGATTGATTGTAGGACAATAGTAAAAAGTTTGGACACTGAATTTGTTTCTTATAATGTTGCAAACCGTATTAATAATGAAGCACAAATAATTATTGATACAAAATTGAGCTACAAATCAGGATATTGCAATGATTTCTGAAGGATCATGTGACACTGAAGACTGGAGTAATGATGCTGAAAATTTACAGGAATAAATTACATTTTTAAATATATTCAAATAGAAAAATTTTAATTTTACAATATGACTTTTTCATCAAATAAGTGCAGAAAAGATTTTAATTATAAAATAATTTAAATTTTTTTACTTTTTATTTTGACTGACTTTTGATAATAATAATTATTATAAATATAATTATTATTAAATGCATATTTTTGACTTTTGAAAAAAAAAAATTATTATTATTAAGAATTATTTTTATTATTTATTAAATGCAAAAGAAGTCATTTAATAGTTATATATTATTATTATTATTATATTATAATATTAAATAATAATAATAATAATTATTATTATTATTATTATTATTATTATTATTATTAACAATTGTATTATTATTATTAACAATTATAATAATAATATATTTTTGTATATTATATAAAATATAAAAACAAATAGCGAAATAACTCCTTTATTAGGGTTTCTCAAAATATATAAAAATAATTATTAAAAATGTCAAAAATGGTCAATAATAATAAAAAATAAGCTTGAGTGTCCTAAATAATGTGTAATTTATTATTAAATATTATATATTGTTATAATATTATAAATATTAAATAGTTATAAATATTATTATTATTAACAATTATTTGATAATGATGATTATTATTATTATTACTACTACTTATTTCCTTATATATTATATAAAATATAAACACAAATATTTTTATTAGTTTTCAAAAAATATATATAAATTTGCTATTAATCTAAAATGTGAAAAAACGAATGAGCATGCGTCCAAACTTTTAACTGATTTAAAACTTTTAACTTTTAACTGTATATTTTATTATACAACAATAAATATTATTATAATATTAAACATATTAAATAGTTAATATAATATTAATATAATTAATATTATGATTAACTATTATTTTATTACTATTATTATTGTATTATTACTTATTTTCTCATATGTTATATAAAATATAAAAACGAATAGCAAAAGAACTTCTTTATTAGTGTCAAAAAATATATATATGCTATTAATCTAAAATGTGAAACATTTATTATTAAATATTATTATAATATTACAAATATTAAATAGTGTTTTTATTATTATTAACAATTAAATAACAATACTAATTATTATTATTATAATTATTACTACTTATTTTCTTATATATTATATAAAATATAAAAACAAATAGCAAAAGAACTCCTTTATTAGTGTAAAAAAAATAATATATATATATATATATATATATATATATATATATATACATTTGCTATTATTCTAAAATTTGAAACATTTATTATTAAATATTATATATTATTATAATATTACAAATATTAAATAGTGTTTTTATTATTATTAACAATTAAATAATAATAATTATTATTATTTATTACTATTACTAGTTTTCTTATATATCATAGAAAATATAACAACAAATAGCAAAATAACTTTATTAGTGTAAAAAAAAAAAAAATATATATATATATATATATATATATATATATATATATTTGCTATTAATCTAAAATGTAAAAAAAAAAATTAAACATTATATATGATTATAATATCACAAATATTAAATAGTGTTTTATTATTATCAACAATTATATAATAATAATAATTATTATTATTATTATTATTACTACTACTTATTTTCTTATATATTACATAAAATATAAAAAAATAGCAAACAAACTTCTTTATTAACATTAAAAAATATAGGAATGAGCAGGTGTGTACACTTTTGATCAATTGCGTAATTTAAGTATTGCTGCCGTACACAATGAATCTCGTAAACCTCATGGCTAGTGGGTTTCTGAAGCAGTAATCGCCCTGTAAGACTGCTGCTGTGTAGGAATGACCTTAAAATTACATAATCTCCTTTATTAAATTCGGATCTCCGCTCTGCAGAGGGCATGAAAGTTATGCTAATATAAATTAGCACTGCTTTTCCCAACCTCAAATAAACGCCACAGGACTGGTCTCAGATCAGCGTCATCCTGGTAACCTTTAGCATTTGTGCTGTGACTCAGCTGTGCCCAGCTGTTTACCCTGA
Source organism: Garra rufa (assembly GCF_049309525.1). Classification (NCBI taxonomy): domain Eukaryota; kingdom Metazoa; phylum Chordata; class Actinopteri; order Cypriniformes; family Cyprinidae; genus Garra; species Garra rufa. The sequence goes on along the minus strand of NC_133368.1, from coordinate 45,152,272 downwards.
GTGTATGCGCGGTGCGTATCGCCGCTTTGTGCGTTAGATCTCGTGTGTGGAGTGCAGGCCTGGGGAACAGAAGGCAATGAAACCTTAATTACATCCTCCCTTATCTTGCTTCCTTCTCGCTCGTCCTCTGGAGCTGCGCGCTATCAGCACTTTGAATTAGAGTGCTCTGCACGCCGCCGCTGCCTCACCTGTGGATAAACAACGTTAGGGACGCATTGTTTGAGAAGCGTGCACTTCGTATAAACAATATGCAACCTTCTGCACCACCACGTTTTTTCGCTCATGTACTGTGCTGTTATCTTGGGATTTTTCATTAGCCATCTAATAATGATACCAAAAAGGATTTTTACAGTGGCGTATGAACAATCTGACAAAGGCTGGGGGAGGGACGTTATAAAACATTTCAGCTTGGTTCATGAATATTAATAACAAATTGTTGTTTTATATGACTGGTAAAAAAATTTATATATATTATCTATGTATATACATAGGGTTGAGGTCAAAAGTTTACATCCCCCTTTCAGAAGCTGCAAAATGTATTTTACTAAAAAATGAGGGATTTTATTATTAAGAATAAGATATTTCACATAAAAGATGTTTACATATAGTCCACAAGAGAAAATAATAGTTGAATTTATAAAAATGACCATGTTCAAAAGTTTACATCCCCTTGATTCTTAATACTGTGTTGTTACCTGAATAATCCACAGCTGTGTTTTTTTGTTTAGTGGTAGTTGTTCATAAGTCCCTTGTTTGTCCTGAACAGTTAAAATGCCTGCTGTTCTTCAGAAAAATTCCTTCAGGTCCAATAAATTGTTTGGTTTTCCAGCATTTTCCAGGTATTTGAACCCTTTCCAACGATGACTTTATGATTTTGTGATCCATCTTTTCACACTGAGGACAACTGAGGGACTCATATGCAACTATTACAGAAGGTTCAAACGCTCACTGATTCTTCAAAAGGAAACACAATGCATTAAGAGCCAGGGGGTGAAAACTTTTGGAATTTCAGGATCAGGGTAAATTTAACTTATTTTGTCTTCTCGGAAACATGTAACTATTGTCTGTAACCTCTGAAGGGCAGTACTAAATAAAAAAATATGATATTTAGGCAAAATAAGAAAAATCTACACATCTCCATTCAGTTCAAAAGTTTTCACCCCCTGGCTCTTAATGCATGGATTTTCTTTCTGGAGCATCAGAGAGCATCTGAACCTTCTGTAATAGTTGCATATGAGTCCCTCAGTTGTCCTCAGTGTGAAAAGATGGATCTCAAAATCAATAAGTCTCTGATGTCCCTAGAGTGTGTACTGTATGTTAAGTTTTAGCACAAAATACAGATAATACACAGATAATTGTGTATAACTTGTTAAAATGGCCATGTTTAGGGTATGAGCTAAAATACGCCGTTTTTGTGTTTGTCTCTTTAAATGCAAATGAGCCAGTGCTCCAGCCCCCTTTTCAGAAGAGGGCAGAGCTTCAAGAACCGGCAAAAACAAAACAGGACAATCTCATACACTGAAAATGTCAGAAACTCTCAGTAGCGGTGTTCAGCCTTATATAGTTTAACCGGAATCGGTTTGAAAGTCAGTCATCTGATTGTGAATTACACGCATTTATGAATTACACAGACGGGAAGCACGGCTCTATATATAAATAACAACATAGCTGGTCTCATGGTTCCATCGCGTGCAAGTCCCACTTGTGATTGTGAACTCGACAAATTCAAGCGGTTGACTTCACGTTGCTTTTATATGCAATTTTTAACTATCACATTCCTGTTTACGATCATTCTGGTAGCACAAGAAGGCAGTATCAGTGAAAACAGGTAGCTTTAGCAACATTAGCCTTGCAGAGTGCTAAGAAGTGCTTTCAGAAAGGCAATTTGGAAAACAAACACAATATTTACTTTGTCTGGAGCTGACGTTCACTCACAAAGCGTTAGTATTGATCCCTAAGCATATAGAGGACTTTACCAGGTTTTGTCTGAGACATTTCCTTAAAAAATTAAATTTAACCATGTCCTCAGTGGCTCAGATTGAGGGAGTCTATGGAAAATACTGTGTTCATTGGTGCATCCCAAAACACACTTGTAAAGCCTCTTTGGTGCTGACATTGTGTATCTTCAGCAGCTACAGCAATAAAACAGTAATGTCAGACTCAGGGCCAGATTAACACTTTGTTGTACCCTGGGCAACAATATTCAAGGGCCCATCATCACGACCCCAGGATCACCATAATATGGTCATATATAGAATATATTACTGTAATATACAGTAAATATACTCAATACTTCAAATCCTAACTGTCATCATATTTTGATTTACAAATATTTAAATGCTCATAGAACTACAAATGCACTACTATGTCCCCTATCAAAGACATTCACTCACATATGATGCTATGAAAACAAAACACATCAGCATCTGTAGAGTATAATCTGGTAAAATTGACCCACTACATTGAGAGGGAGGGAAGTATCCTCCATTTTCACAAAAAATGAATAGATAAGCAACCACTTTCAAACCATTTGCCAGTAGCCAACGTTACTTTTTTTCCCGGTACTTTAGCCTACTTTGTGTAAAAACGAAAACATTTATTTCAGTGAAAAATAAGTCCAAAACTCTCTATTTTAACATTTTGAACAATCTTTTGCTTTTTTATTTTTTTTATTTTTTTAGAAATTCTTATGTGTTTTAATTTTTCTGATAATCAAATGAAAGCATAAACATTTATTTATTTTTAATCAAATGAAAAATAAACCCTTTTAATTTTTTGTCAAACAAACAGAGGTTTACTGTTAAAATCAATACATGGAAGAAAAATTATATTCAGTTTAAAACGTTTAAATAATAATTGTAGTATTTTTTTCTACAATTAAGTGGTTAATCTTGTTGTAATATTTATTTTTTTATCATATATATTGTTTTGTGTAAATTATTTAAATAGGAATATATAAACACCTACATTATACTGTACAAAAGGAATACAAGACTAATATTGTTGTTACATGTTGAACCGTTCTTTTATTTTGACAGGTTGCCGTGAAGTTTCTGTGTGTTCAGTATGATATGATGCTAGTTTTCTTAAATGAAACGGTAAAAGTGACACTCACAGCAGTTTTGGAGATTGAGTTTATCTGTTCATGTGAGGTGCAAATGCAAAAAAATAACGTGCTTCAGTACGCGCGCAGTAAAAAAAACGCATCTCCACCATTCATATTAAAACGGTCTTTTTGCATTTCAGTTTTCACAGACACTAGTCAATATCGCGATTTGAATTAAGTGACAGACCAACTTTTGATTTATTAATCCCAAAATCGACGAATTCCGCGGTATTCCGCGCTATAGTAAATTCCGTTTTTATGAATGGAGTGCGCAATCCCGTCCGTGTTTTCGCAGAGGAGACATTGTAAACGCGCGACTATGTAGAGACAGAAATGACATGCCTTCGTGTAAATAAGATAAATAACATAAGGCAATTTATTTTGCTCGTGCCCTTGCTGTCCTGGGCCCTTTAGATGTCGTGGGCCCCTGGGCAATTGCCCAGTTGCCCGTATGGTTAATCCGGGCTTGGTCAGACTGCTGCTTCTCATTTAGGGCAAATAGAGCAGAGATCATCACAAATGGGCGGGATTTTTCCTTATGATGACGTGTACATAGGGAGAAATCTGGAATTGCATATTTAGAGAGACTGTTTATGATTTTATGGATTTTTACCACTATAGGCTGGTTGTTTCCACACAGCGGCTACACAACTGTGTTCAAACACCTTATTAAAGTGATTTTTGCATAATAGGTCCCCTTTAATGTAGCATTCATTTACTTATGCTACACTGATGGTTTTCCCCCTTGGTAAGACCTGCATTATACTGTACGCTCGTGTTAATTACAGGAGTGCTTCCACAGACTTGCTGTATGCCTCAATTCAGATTAGGTTGATTCATTTAATAGATTGCCCAATTATTAATGTCTTGTGGTTAAATGAAATCCACAGATTGTCTGAGCTTTTTAATGTGACCTTTTGTAGTTTTGATGTTTGGCCAAAATCAGTACTCAGCGCTTATTAATTTTAGATGGAAAAAAAATTAAATGAATCAGCCTGCACACATTTTCCTCTAATTCCTAGTATTTTTTTTTTCTGTACAAGCATTCACTGTTAGGATAGTATTTGAATGAACAAGCAGCTGTTTAAGCAGGGGTCTGCTATTGTGTTATTGATTTCACAATTAGCATTGATAATTTTTAAGTAGGTGGTTTTTGGCAGAAAATAAGCTGCAGCTCTTCACAGTGATGTTGAAACTCTTGCTTCTGAAACTCTTGTAGCAAAAATCCTGAATCAAGTTCTCATTCTGCTCTCAACTGAACTTCTGTCTCCAGAGTGCAGAACCCAGCAGAATTTACTGTAGTCAGTCATGAATGCATTATTCATGATCAGTGCAAATCCCTCAACATGACTCGACGAGGGAGTGCTGGGTGAAGATCTGCTGCGGCTCAGTCCAACATCAAAACTCCTATCTGTAACCATAGGATGCTGGTCTGTGCTTTCATTCAGCCAATTTTTTTCAGAAAACCAGCAAAGTGCTCCTCATCTGTTTGTTAAGTCTATCTATCTATCTATCTATCTATCTATCTATCTATCTATCTATCTATCTATCTATCTATCTATCTATCTATCTATCTATCTATCTATCTATCTATCTATCTATCTATCGATCATTCTATCTATCTATCTATCTATCTATCTATCTATCTATCTATCTATCTATCTATCTATCTATCTATCTATTGTTCTATCTATCTATCTATCTATCTATCTATCTATCTATCTATTGTTCTATCTATCGATCATTCTATCGTTCTATAGTTTGTTCTATCTTTCTATCAATCTATTGTTCTATTGTTCTATCTATCTATCTATCATCTATCTATCTATCTATCATCTATCGTTCGTTCGTTTGTTCATTCGCTCGTTCGTGCGTTCGTTCTATCGTTCGTTCTATCGATCTATCTATCTATCTATCTATCTATCGTTCTATCTATCGTTCATTCTATCTATCTATTGGTCGTTCTAGCGTTCTATCTATCATTTTACCTATGGATCTATCGTTCTATCTATCGGTTATTCTAGCGTTCTATCTATTGTTCTATCATTCTATCTATCGTTCTAATGTTCTATCTATTGTTCTATCATTCTATCTATCGTTCATTCTATCTATCTATCGGTCATTCTAGCGTTCTATCTATCGTTCTATCATTCTATCTATCGTTCTAATGTTCTATCTATTGTTCTATCTATCGTTCATTCTATCTATCTATCGGCCGTTCTAATGTTCTATCTATCGTTCTATCATTCTATCTATCGTTCATTCTATCTATCTATCGGTCATTCTAGCGTTCTATCTATCGTTCTATCATTCTATCTATCGTTCTAATGTTCTATCTATTGTTCTATCATTCTATCTATCGTTCATTCTATCTATCTATCGGTCATTCTAGCGTTCTATCTATCATTTTACCTATGGATCTATCGTTCTATCTATCTATCGGTCATTCTAGCGTTCTATCTATTGTTCTATCATTCTATCTATCGTTCTATCATTCTATCTATCGTTCTAATGTTCTATCTATTGTTCTATCATTCTATCTATCGTTCATTCTATCTATCTATTGGTCGTTCTAGTATTCTATCTATCATTTTACCTATGGATCTATCGTTCTATCTATCTATCGGTCATTCTAGCGTTCTATCTATTGTTCTATCATTCTATCTATCGTTCTAATGTTCTATCTATCGTTCATTCTATCTATCGGTCATTCTAGCGTTCTATCTATCGTTCTATCATTCTATCTATCGTTCTAATGTTCTATCTATTGTTCTATCTATCGTTCATTCTATCTATCTATCGGCCGTTCTAATGTTCTATCTATCGTTCTATCATTCTATCTATCGTTCATTCTATCTATCTATCGGTCATTCTATCGTTCTATCTATCGTTCTATCATTCTATCTATCGTTCTAATGTTCTCTCTATTGTTCTATCATTCTGTCTATCGGTCATTCTAGCGTTCTATCTATTGTTCTATCATTCTATCTATCGTTCTATCATTCTATCTATCCTTCTAATGTTCTATCTATTGTTCTATCATTCTATCTATCGTTCATTCTATCTATCTATTGGTCGTTCTAGTATTCTATCTATCATTTTACCTATGGATCTATCGTTCTATCTATCTATCGGTCATTCTAGCGTTCTATCTATTGTTCTATCATTCTATCTATCGTTCTAATGTTCTATCTATCGTTCATTCTATCTATCGGTCATTCTAGCGTTCTATCTATCGTTCTATCATTCTATCTATCGTTCTAATGTTCTATCTATTGTTCTATCTATCGTTCATTCTATCTATCTATCGGCCGTTCTAATGTTCTATCTATCGTTCTATCATTCTATCTATCGTTCATTCTATCTATCTATCGGTCATTCTATCGTTCTATCTATCGTTCTATCATTCTATCTATCGTTCTAATGTTCTCTCTATTGTTCTATCATTCTGTCTATCGTTCATTCTATCTATCTATCGGTCATTCTAGCGTTCTATCTATCGTTCTATCATTCTATCTATCGTTCTAATGTTCTATCTATTGTTCTATCATTCTATCTATCGTTCATTCTATCTATCTATCGGTCATTCTAGCGTTCTATCTATCATTTTACCTATGGATCTATCGTTCTATCTATCTATCGGTCATTCTAGCGTTCTATCTATTGTTCTATCATTCTATCTATCGTTCTATCATTCTATCTATCGTTCTAATGTTCTATCTATTGTTCTATCATTCTATCTATCGTTCATTCTATCTATCTATTGGTCGTTCTAGTATTCTATCTATCATTTTACCTATGGATCTATCGTTCTATCTATCTATCGGTCATTCTAGCGTTCTATCTATTGTTCTATCATTCTATCTATCGTTCTAATGTTCTATCTATCGTTCATTCTATCTATCGGTCATTCTAGCGTTCTATCTATCGTTCTATCATTCTATCTATCGTTCTAATGTTCTATCTATTGTTCTATCTATCGTTCATTCTATCTATCTATCGGCCGTTCTAATGTTCTATCTATCGTTCTATCATTCTATCTATCGTTCATTCTATCTATCTATCGGTCATTCTATCGTTCTATCTATCGTTCTATCATTCTATCTATCGTTCTAATGTTCTCTCTATTGTTCTATCATTCTGTCTATCGGTCATTCTAGCGTTCTATCTATTGTTCTATCATTCTATCTATCGTTCTATCATTCTATCTATCGTTCTAATGTTCTATCTATTGTTCTATCATTCTATCTATCGTTCATTCTATCTATCTATTGGTCGTTCTAGTATTCTATCTATCATTTTACCTATGGATCTATCGTTCTATCTATCTATCGGTCATTCTAGCGTTCTATCTATTGTTCTATCATTCTATCTATCGTTCTAATGTTCTATCTATCGTTCATTCTATCTATCGGTCATTCTAGCGTTCTATCTATCGTTCTATCATTCTATCTATCGTTCTAATGTTCTATCTATTGTTCTATCTATCGTTCATTCTATCTATCTATCGGCCGTTCTAATGTTCTATCTATCGTTCTATCATTCTATCTATCGTTCATTCTATCTATCTATCGGTCATTCTATCGTTCTATCTATCGTTCTATCATTCTATCTATCGTTCTAATGTTCTCTCTATTGTTCTATCATTCTGTCTATCGTTCATTCTATCTATCTATCGGTCATTCTAGCGTTCTATCTATCGTTCTATCATTCTATCTATCGTTCTAATGTTCTATCTATTGTTCTATCATTCTATCTATCGTTCATTCTATCTATCTATCGGTCATTCTAGCGTTCTATCTATCATTTTACCTATGGATCTATCGTTCTATCTATCTATCGGTCATTCTAGCGTTCTATCTATTGTTCTATCATTCTATCTATCGTTCTATCATTCTATCTATCGTTCTAATGTTCTATCTATTGTTCTATCATTCTATCTATCGTTCATTCTATCTATCTATTGGTCGTTCTAGTATTCTATCTATCATTTTACCTATGGATCTATCGTTCTATCTATCTATCGGTCATTCTAGCGTTCTATCTATTGTTCTATCATTCTATCTATCGTTCTAATGTTCTATCTATCGTTCATTCTATCTATCGGTCATTCTAGCGTTCTATCTATCGTTCTATCATTCTATCTATCGTTCTAATGTTCTATCTATTGTTCTATCTATCGTTCATTCTATCTATCTATCGGCCGTTCTAATGTTCTATCTATCGTTCTATCATTCTATCTATCGTTCATTCTATCTATCTATCGGTCATTCTATCGTTCTATCTATCGTTCTATCATTCTATCTATCGTTCTAATGTTCTCTCTATTGTTCTATCATTCTGTCTATCGGTCATTCTAGCGTTCTATCTATTGTTCTATCATTCTATCTATCGTTCTATCATTCTATCTATCGTTCTAATGTTCTATCTATTGTTCTATCATTCTATCTATCGTTCATTCTATCTATCTATTGGTCGTTCTAGTATTCTATCTATCATTTTACCTATGGATCTATCGTTCTATCTATCTATCGGTCATTCTAGCGTTCTATCTATTGTTCTATCATTCTATCTATCGTTCTAATGTTCTATCTATCGTTCATTCTATCTATCGGTCATTCTAGCGTTCTATCTATCGTTCTATCATTCTATCTATCGTTCTAATGTTCTATCTATTGTTCTATCTATCGTTCATTCTATCTATCTATCGGCCGTTCTAATGTTCTATCTATCGTTCTATCATTCTATCTATCGTTCATTCTATCTATCTATCGGTCATTCTATCGTTCTATCTATCGTTCTATCATTCTATCTATCGTTCTAATGTTCTCTCTATTGTTCTATCATTCTGTCTATCGTTCATTCTATCTATCTATCGGTCATTCTAGCGTTCTATCTATCGTTCTATCATTCTATCTATCGTTCTAATGTTCTATCTATTGTTCTATCATTCTATCTATCGTTCATTCTATCTATCTATTGGTCGTTCTAGTATTCTATCTATCATTTTACCTATGGATCTATCGTTCTATCTATCTATCGGTCATTCTAGCGTTCTATCTATTGTTCTATCATTCTATCTATCGTTCTAATGTTCTATCTATCGTTCATTCTATCTATCGGTCATTCTAGCGTTCTATCTATCGTTCTAATGTTCTATCTATTGTTCTATCTATCGTTCATTCTATCTATCTATCGGCCGTTCTAATGTTCTATCTATCGTTCTATCATTCTATCTATCGTTCATTCTATCTATCTATCGGTCATTCTATCGTTCTATCTATCGTTCTATCATTCTATCTATCGTTCTAATGTTCTCTCTATTGTTCTATCATTCTGTCTATCGTTCATTCTATCTATCTATCGGTCATTCTAGCGTTCTATCTATCGTTCTATCATTCTATCTATCGTTCTAATGTTCTATCTATTGTTCTATCTATCGTTCATTCTATCTATCTATCGGCCGTTCTAATGTTCTATCTATCGTTCTATCTATCGATCTATAGTTCTATCTATCTATTGTTCATTCTATCTATCTATCTATTTATCTATATATCTACCTATCTATCTATCGGTTGTTCTAGCATTCTATCTATCATTCTATCTATCGATTTATCATTCTATCTATCTATCGTTCTATTGAGTGTTTTATCTATCTATCATTCATTAATTTAATTTAATTTAATTTAAGTTAATTTATATATCTTAATATCTAAATCAGTTGTTACATTTATCTATCATTCTTTCCATCTAACTTTCTTTAGTAGATTTTAGTTCTACTTTCTTACATTGAATTTGAGTTGTAATTCTGCAAATAATTGATTTGGAAATTTCAAATTTCACTTCTGAACGGCACCTGCCAGTGCAATTGCAGCCGAGCAGAAACTCACCGTTCGTGCATGATATAATTCTTCTTGAGCTGTCCTTTTCTCAAACTCCAAAGAGTCTTAATAATCATAATGACATCTGATGTCTCCAGGTTCATTGTGCGCTGAAAAATTCTCTTTGATGAAGTTATCATGTGAAGTACCACCCTACGGTGTGGAGCAGGCTGCTTAACATTCTCCATGCAAGCGTGGCCCGATAATGAGGCAACGCAGTTCAGACTCACAAATTTTCACTGTGGTCTTTAGATCCTATTAGCTCTCTCTAGAGAATCTTTCCTCACGCAGGTTAGAGAGAGAAACCTGGCGGATGCAATCAAAGCTGTATTCTAATCACATAGCTGATTATAGCCATCATCTTCCGCCAACAGATTTCAGGCTTTCTGGGAAGTGTCCATCCTGATGGGATAGTTTAGAGAACAATACACATTCGAGACATATGCATTTCCTTTTACCGTCTGTGCTGTACGGATGCATTACGTTATCATCAGTGAAACCAGAACTCATTACCGTAGGCCCGTAACAGCCCACTGGCCAATTACTGAAAAACAATGTCTGTGATAGTAACTAGACTGAATGAACTTGATAGTGATTGTGCCTCACGGATTGACTTTCTGTGTGACTGTATCGCTTAATACATTCGCATTTTATTTAACTTAACAGACTGTGGTATAGTGTGCCATAATAGAGGCTCTTCAGATAGACAGTAAACCTAGGTCTCTATAAAGTGAGGAACACAATTATTTGATCACCTGCTGATTTTGTACGTTTTCCTCACTAAGAAATAATCAGACTATCATTTTAATGGTAGGTTTATTTGAATAGTGAGAGACAGAATAATAACAAAACAACAACAGAAAAACACTTATAAAAAACATATAGATTGATTTGCATTTTAATGAGTGAAATAAGTATTTGCAAAACATGACTTAGCAAAACTCATGTTGGCAATCACAGAGGTCAGACGTTTCTTGTAGTTGGCCACCAGGTTTGCACACATCTCAGGAGGGATTTTGTCCCACTCTTCTTTGCAGATCCTCTCCAAGTCATTAAGGTTTCGGGGCTGCTGTTTGGCAACTCGAACCTTCAGCTCCCTCCAAAGATTTTCTATGGGATTAAAGTCTGGAGACTGACTAGGCCACTCCAGGACCTTAATGTGCTTCTTCTTGAGCCTCTCCTTTATTACCTTAGCCATGTGTTTTGGGTCATTCCCATCCACAACCTATTTTCAATTCCCTGGCTGGCTTCAATTCCAGACCCATCCATTGTCCATTTAATGTGGTGCAGTTGTCCTGTCCCCTTAGCAGAAAAACACCCCCAAAGCAATGTTTCCACCTCCATGTTTGACGGTGGAGCACGGCGAGTTGAGTTGATGCCAAAGAGCTTGATTTTGGTCTCATCTGACCACAACACTTTCACCCAGTTCTCCTCTGAATCATTCAGATGTTAATTGGCAAACTTTAGACGGGCCTGTTCTTAAGCAGGGGAACCTTGCAGGCGTTGCAACCAGTGTGTTACCAGTTGTTTTCTTGGTGACTATGGTCCCAGCTGCCTTGAGATCATTGACAAGATCCTCCTGTGTAGTTCTGGGCTGATTCCTCACCGTTCTCATGATCATTGAAACTCCACGAGGTGAGATCTTGCATGTAGCTCCAGACCAAGGTAGATTGACTGTTATTTTGTTTCCTTCATTTGCAAATAATCGCACCAAGTGTTGTCACCTTCTCACCAAGCTGCTTGGCGATGGTCTTGTTGCCCATTCCAGCCTTGTGTAGATCTACAATCTTGTCCCTGACATCCTTGGACAGGTCTTCGGCCTTAGTCATGGTGGAGAGTTTGGAATCTGATTGATTGATTCTGTGGACAGGTGTCTTTTATACAGGTAACAATCTGAGATTAGAAGAGTGAGAGATTAAGAGAGTGCTCCTAATCTCAGATCGTGACCTGTATAAAAGACATGTGGGAGGCGGAAATCTTGCTGATTGATAGGGGATCAAATACTTATTTCACTCATTAAAATGCTAATCAATTTATAACTTTTTTGAAATGCGTTTATCTGGATTTTTGTTGTTGTCTGACTGTTAAAATAAATGTACAATTCAAATATAGACTGGTCATTTCTTTGTCAGTGGGCAAATGTACAAATTCAGCAGGGGATCCTCACTGTATATATAGCTTCAATGGCAGTCTGGGATTTTGCCAGGAAAAAAATTGCAAGTCTTAATTGCTTAGAAAAATAAGAGGACCAATCTCATTAATGTCTGATTTCAGGTGTCACTCACTAATGGTGCAGGACAAATGCTGACATTTAAAAAATTTGTTAATCAAAAAATGAACATTTCCTGAAAATGTACTCATCCTCAGGCCATTCAAGATGTAGATGAGTTTGGTTCTTCATCAGAACAGATTTGTACAGAACAGAAATGTAGCATTACATCACTTGCTCACCAATGGGCCCTCTGCAGTGAATGGGTGCCGTCAGAATGAGAGTCCAAACAGCTGATAAAAACATCACTATAATTCACAAGTAATCCACCTCACTCCAGTACATCAGTTAATGTCTTGTGAAGTGAAAAGCTGTGTTGCTAAATAAACAAATCCATCAAGGTGTTTTAACTTTTCAGAAAACACTAGGTCTCCATATACACAGCTTCAATGGCAGTCTAGGGATTTTTTCCAGGATAAAAACATATGATAAAAACATCACAAAAATCCACAACTAAGCCTCACCAATCCAGTCCATTAATTGACATCTTGTGAAACAAGTGAACAGCTGTGTGCTAAATTAACGAATGCATCAAGGCGTTGAAGTTTTAACTTCAAATCATCGCTTCTGACCAAAATACCAGTCCATAATCCATAATAACGCTTCCTCCAGTGAAAAAGTCAATTTCCTGTTGTCTTCTCTCATTAGAATCACCTTACATATTTGTTTAGCACTGTTTCTAACTGATTTTGATTGTAAACCGTGCTTGATCTGTGCTGTTTTATCTCTCTTCTAAATCAAGCAAGATGACTTTTTCACTAGGGACAGCAATATTATTAATAGAGAACTCATATTTTAGCCAGAAGCATTGGTTTGATGTTAACAATGTCTCAATGATGGATTTCTTTCTTACGAACAAGCAGCTTTTGGCTTCTCAAGATGGTGTGGATTATTTGTGGATTATTGTGATGCTTTTATCAACTGTTTGGACTCTTATTCTGACGGCACCCATTCACTGCAGAGGATCCATTGGTGAGCAAGTGAAATAATGCTACATTTCTCCAAATCTTTTCCTATGAAGAAGCAAACTCATCTACAGCTCATCTTGGATGGCCTGAGGGTGAATGAATTTTCAGCAAATGTTTATTTTTGGATGAACTACTCTTTTAATATTTATTGTTTGGGGTTTGTTCATATCAAATCAAAATGCACTTGCAAGAAGCACAAAAATGATCTCAGACAGGATTTCAAGGATTGAAAAATGTCTGAGAGTTTAGCAATCAGGAAAATCTAGTGGTAATGTTCTGATTTTTGGTAAGTGAGATCGTGGATGTGTTGCAACAGATGTGGTTTATTACTTTGTTTCCCTTGTTGATTTTCCCACTCAAAAGCTAGCCGCCATTTCCGCATTTCATTTCAGCATGCTGTGAAATATCAGTTAATCTCCCATCAAAATCTGGTTTTATTGGCTCGGAGCTGCACTTGCATTTGCACTTATTGTACTAAATTACAAATTTAATTCCTGACAGAATATTGTAGCAAAGGGACGATTGTTTTAGGTTTTAGACTTATTAAAACAAACTGTGTGATTGTAATGGGCTTTGGGTGAGATCTCTGCATTTTCCACTTCCCTGCGCTCTTCTGTTTGTTCAGAAATGCATTTTATTTGCTCCCGCTCTGTTTGTTGGCCGCCTCCAAAGTCTTTTAAAGAAATTCTTCAGAAATATAAATTCCGTCATTATTTACTCATTCTCGTGCATGAAGCCATATGGAGAATTGCGTCTCCTCCTCCTCCTCATATTTTCTCTGCCATATCTCATTATTGTATCTGTGCCAGTGCACTGAAATACAGCCTTTGTGTTTTGTTTCTTTGCTAATCATTAATCTCACTATAGATCTCTTGTATGACGTGCAGCTCTAAACCCGTAAAACCTCATATGAAACCTTTTAATACGTTTGATACATTCTCTTACAATTCTAGTGAATGGCTGAATAAAACAGGGTCGATTTGTAAGACTAGATCGATTCAAGTGTGTGTATTGAAAATGAGCATCATTGAACAATAATAAGTCTACTGCGGTGAAATAGGCTTCATAATGTAATGAGTTACTCGAACTCTAAAGGTGGTTAAACAGCGTGAAGAAATAGTTCACCCAAAAAATTACAATTCTGTCATCATTTACCAAACCTGTTTAACTTTTGTTTTGTGGATCACAAAATTCAATATTCTGAGTGAACTGAGAATCATGAGAACTAGTGACATTTAATGTATGATATGAAGTGTCTAATAGTGCTATTTTTTATTTGAGAGCATCAGTGAAGATTTGCTTCAGTCTGTTTATCACACAAAGCTAGTGTATGGCTTCAGATATCAGCTTATATATATTGCACTCAAGCCGTATGGATTACTTTTATGATGCTGTTTTGAAGCATCCATTTCAATGCACTCTTATTATATGGAAAATATAGCAAAATTTAACCTTTTATGTACCACAGATAAGAGAAAGTCATGCAGCTACGTGAGGGTAAATGGGTCTCTCTTGCTCATCAAGGCTGCATGTATTTAATCCAAAATACAGTAAAAACAGAAATATTATTAGAATTTAAAATAACAGTTTTCTGTTTGAATATATTTTAAAATGTAATTTATTCCTGTGATTCAAAGCTGATTTTTTACCATCATTACTCTAGTGTCACATCAAGATTTGTTTATTTATTTATCAGTATTTAATTTTTTCAAAGCATATAAAATCAAATATCATCCAAAAGATGTCTCTTCTGCTCATCAAGGCTGCATTTATTTGATTAAAAATACAGTAAAAACAAAAATAGTGTGAAATATTATTAGAATTTAAAATATTTCTATTCAAATATATTTTCAGCTGTAATTTATTTCTGTGATTACAGCTGAATTTTCAGCATTACTCTAGTGTCACATCAAGGTTTGTTTGTTTGTTTGTTTGTTTGTTTCACAGTGTTTTCTTTTTTCTAAAATATATCTCTTCTGCTCATCAAGGCTGCATTTTTTTTGTTTAAAAATACAATAAAAACAAAAATATTGTGAAATATTATTACAATTTAAAATTACCGTTTTCTATTTAAATATATTTTAAAATGTAATTAATTCCTGTGATTCAAGGCTGAATTTTCAGAAGTGCCACATCAAGGTTTGTTTATTTTACAGTGTTTTATTTTTTCTAAAAGGTGTCTCTTCTACTCATCAAGTCTGCATTTTTTTGTTTAAAAATACAGTAAAAACAGAAATATTGTGAAATATTATTACAATTTAAAATAACTGTTTTCTATTTAAATATATTTTAAAATGTAATTTATTCCTGTTATTCAAGGCTGAATTTTCAGAAGTGTCACATCAAGGTTTATTTATTTATTTAAACAGAAATATTATAAAATATTATTGCTATTTAAAATAACTGTTGTTTATTTGTGTGTTTCAAAGCTAAAGGTTTTATTTATTCATTTTATAACATTTTATTTTTTTCCATTTTATTTTTTTTATTTTTTTTTATTTTGTCTCTTCTGCTCATTAAGACTGCATTTATTTGATTACAAATACAGTAAAAACAGAAATAATGTGAAATATTATTACAATTTAAAATAACGGTTTTCTGTTTGAATATATTTTAAAATGTAATTTATTCTTGTGATTCAAAGCTGAATTTTCAGCAGCAATTATTCTAGTGTCACATCATGGTTTGTTTGTTTGTTTGTTTGACAGTGTTTTATTTTTTTCCAACCAAATAAAATCTACTCCATATCATCCAAAAGATATCTCTTCTGGTCATCAAGGCTGCATTTTTTTGTTTAAAAATATAATAAAAAAAGAAATATTGTGAAACATTACAATTTAAAATAACTGTTTTCTATTTAAATATATTTTTAAATGTAATTTATTCCTTAGACTCAAGGCTGAATTTTCAGAAGCAGTTACTCTAGCCTCACATCAAGGTTTGTTTTTATTTATTTAAACAGAAATATTGTGAAATAATATTATTATTTAAAATAACTGTTGTCTGTTGTCACAATCTGGCTGGGTGAGGAGTGGAGATGGAGGAGGAGAACCGGAATAAATGAATATAAACAAAGTTTATTAAACAAAACACTGAAAATGATACAAACAAACAAAAACCAGGAGCATAAACCGAGGACATGTAACATTAACGACGGACAGCTGGGAGTGATCAGACACAGACTTAAATACACAGATCACAAGGCGTGGCTACAAACGAGATAACAAGATGACGAGGGGGAAATACAAATATGGGCATAGACTAAACCAAATGGAAACAAAACTAGAGGGGAAGACAAGGACTAAACCATAAAAACTAGAAACAGAGGGGGAAAAAAACACTGGGAAAACAGAAAATACAAGACTAAAACCTGACATCTGTTTAAATATATTTTAAAATGTAATTTATTCCTGTGATTCAAAGCTAAATTTTCAGCAGCAATTATTCTAAACACATTAAGGTTTGTTTGTTTATTTATGAATTGATTGATTGATTTATTTTACAGCGTTATATAACCATATAATAACTTAATATTATCAGTTTTTATGTCACATACCTCAAAATAATCAGTTTATTAATACAAATTCTCAAAATTGTACCAGTCATTTTTAGTCATTACAAAACAGAATTTAATGCAGGGCTTTTTTAAACCAACATTTAGTATTTCTGGATCATTTTGATTCTATTTATGGCATTTTCTCTGTGGTCACTTTTTAAATTATGTACCAGTGCCAATTTGTTTTATTAAGAAATCATTATAATATGTGACCCTGGACCACAAAACCAGTCATAAGGGTTTTTTTTTTTTAAATTGAGATTTATACATCATGAATAAATAGGCTTTCCATTGATAAATTGGAATATTTGGACGAGATACAACTGTTTGAACAACTGAAATCTGAGGGTGCAAAAAAAAATCCAAATATTGCAAAAATTGTCTATAAATTTGTCCAAATGAAGATCTTAGCAATGCATATACTATTACAAAAATTAAGTTTTGATATATTAACAGTAGGAAATTTACAAAATATCTTCACGGAACATGATCTTTACTTAATATCCTAATGATTTTTGGCATAAAAGAAAAATCTGTAATTTTGACCAATGTATTTTTGGCTGTTGCTACAATTATGCCTGGTTTTGTGGTCCAGGGTCACATATACTGATTTGCTCAAGAACCATTTCTTTTAAAACAAGTGCTGCTTGATACTTTTATGGAAGCCATGAGACATTTCAGGATTTTTTGATGAAAGGAAAGCTCAAAAGAAATCTAAATCATTTATAGCATACAATAAATGACTGTACTTTTGATCCATCTAATGCCTCCTTGCTGAATAGAAGTATTATTTTAAAAACAAAGATTTGAATAGCATTGTAAATGATGACAGAACAAATTTCAGCTGAACTGAAAGACTAAGAACGAGGTCAAATATATTTGCAATTACATTGCCTTTGTCTTGTTTATTAAACATGCCTGAAACAGATTTATCTGGCTGTAAGCGGCTCTATTTCCTGCTGATTTCAGCCCGGCTCTTTGATGGCGAATGTGTGAGCTAGTAAATCATTTCTCCAGCGCAGCAGCAGTTTGAGTGTGTTGTGTCCATAGCCGCAGAGCCGTGGTGAGTGAAGAGACTCTCAGATAGCAGGCAACAGCTGCACCATCTGCTGCGGCTTTAATGACTACCTGTGACAGAGGAGAGAGAGACACCCACATGACAGAGAGAGACAGATGGAGAGAGGGGAAAAAAGAGCAAAACTGGACCTGAGAAAGGAAAAGAGGGACAAAGGAGATACAGAATGAATAGGAGAGGAGAGGATGAGATAAACTCATCATATCAATGTGAGATTATGCAGCTCAGAGGAATATTTATTTCTTGAAAGTCAGCATAAAAATTGAACCCCGTTTACTTTCCTAATGTGCATTTTTCGGTTTTGTTGTGCAGGATTCATTGGTGCACATTATTCAGTATTTTTCCATTGATAGTTGTTTAAAAGAGGTGTCTTTCTTTAAAATAAGAATGAGATTTTGAATCCCAAATCATTAATGTGGGGTTATCTATAAAATATATAACATTAAAAATGTCTATACATATTATGATTTCATGTAAATTACTTCTAGTAGTAGTAGTACTAACAATAAACAAAGAAATGCTTCCTTATCATTATTATTATTATTTATATATTAGCAGTACAATTAATGCTAACAATTATTGTTTATTTATTATTATAAAAAATAATTATTGTTAAATATTATTATATAAATATTATAATTATGGTTTATTTTATTATATTATTTTATTTATTAAGTAATTTTATTTATTGTATATTATTTTAGTTTTTGGTGTGTGTGGGTTATTAATAGTATATAAAAAATATATAAATAATTTATAAATTGTTAGTTTAAATTAATATGGATCAATTATTCTTTAATTATTGCATTTTATTACACAAATACACTTAATTTACTAATAATACCAGTTATTATATGTATGTGTATACTTTTGCTTAATAAAGAAGTATATAAGAAAAAATGTAAAACGTTAATAAAATAAAAATTACAATTTAAACCTAAAATGCTTATTAGCAATACAGTTATTAATTATAACAATAATTGTAATTTATTATTAATATTAATAGTAACAATTTGCAAAAAAATATTATACATATGTGTTTTGATTTTTATATGCATTAGTAATTTACATTTTATTATATATATATATACTCATATAATATATACACATATCATATTTTCTATTATATATGAATGAGTATTTTACATTTGTAATTGTAATTTTTTATTACCGTTTAACATTTTGTATGTACGTTCATTAAGCAAAAGTATATACATACTTTTTATAATGTATTATTAGTTATTGAAATGTACTGCTGTAATAAAATGCAATACATTAAGAATAATTATGACAGAATATTTATTTATTTTGATAACAACAATTTATCAATTATTTATATATATATATATATATATATATATATATATATATATATATATATATAATTTTATATATACATAATTTTAGTAGTAATAGTACTTTAAATATAATAACATAATAACAAAAAAGACCAAAATGTAAAAATATTTTTTTTTTATATTTAAAGCATAATAAATAATATATTTTTTATATTAACATATAATATATAGAATATGGTTACATATTTTCAAATTGGTTTATTATATTTTTTATTGTATTAATTAATTTAGTTTAATTGATTGCATTTTATTTTTGGTGTGTGTATGTGTGTATATGCTAATATATAAATAAATATATAAATAATTTATAAATTGTTGTTATTACTTACATGAAAAGTCATAATTATCCTTTAATTACTGCATTTTATTACAGCAATACATTATATATATTTATTATATTATATATATATATATATATATATATATATAT
>NC_133368.1:45064230-45132129 GCF_049309525.1 Garra rufa | reverse complement strand
CCACAATGTGGAAGAATATGCAGTCGAGCCAATCCTGACCAACACTTTTAACACTCCAGAGCGAGGAAATGAAGTAATATTCCCGAGCCTGGGTGGCGTTCTCTTTCAAAAGAGATTTGTGTTTACTTGACATTTGGAATCAGATTTGGGCTCTGACATTTCCTGGGAGATGAGGATGTGCACACTGTAGTGATACATTATTCAGAAGAGACGGCTGTGGTCATGTCTTATTGCATCACATTTCTATCACCATATGAGTGGATTTTCGTTTGTTACTCATGAGAAGTCATTCAGACCCAGACGTAACCTCTTCAAAACAACGGCTGCAGATGGGATTTGTACTGGCTATGGTGCATTAGGTAAAGACTAAGGATGTTTCAATTGCTCTTGAGATTGTAATCGATCAGATCCACACCATCATGAATTTGTGGGTTGATTTGGATTTGGGTTGTAGGAAAACACACACACAAAACACACAAAATATGTATCTGACCCTGAACCACAAAACATTTTTGAAATTAATAATTCCATTAATGTATGGTTTGTTAGGATAGGACACTATTTGGCGAGATTACAACTATTTGAAAATATAATATCTACTGTATAATATTACTATAATATCTTAATGGAACATGATCTTTACTTAATATCCTGATGATTTTTGGCATAAAAGAAAAATTGATAATTTTACAATGTATACAATGTATTTTTAAATACAACGTATTTTTAAAATTTTTGAATGTATTTTTAGATTACTGCTTTGCACACTCTTAGCATTCTCTTGATGAGCTTCGAGAAGTAGTCACCTGAAATGGTTTTCACTTCACAGGTGTGCCCTGTCAGGTTTAATAAGTGGGATTTCTTGCCTTATAATTGGGGTTGGTACCATCAGTTGTGTTGTGCAGAAGTATATATACTATATATATAGTATATATAGAATTAAATATATTATAGAATTAAATATAATTCCACATGTGTTAATTAATAGTTCTGATGCCTTCAGTGTGAATCTACAATTTTCATAGTCATGAAAATAAAGAAAACTCTTTGAATGGGAAGGTGTGTCCAAACTTTTGGTCTGTACTGTATATATATTCATTTATTTATTATAGATTAATATTGTGAAACATTATTACAATTTTACTATTTTTTTATTTATTTAAATTATTAATTATTTAATTGTTTATTTAATTATTTAAAATAGAATTTGTCTATTACTTCTATTGTTATTATTGTATTACTATTACTAAGTTTTTAGCAATGCATATCACTATATAATGTATACTGTATAATATTACTATAATATCTTTATGGAACATGATCTGCATAAAAAAACTGCATAAAAGAAAAATCGATAATTTTGACCCATACAGTGTATTTTAGTGGTCCAGAGTCATATATTTATTTATTTATTTATTATTAATAATATGTATTTTTAAATTATATATATTCATATATTGTATTATGTATATATTCATTTATTTATTATAGCTAGATTAATATTGTGAAATATTATTACAATTTTTTTTATTTGTTTTAATTATTTAATTATTTATTTACTTATTTAAAATAGAATTTGTGATTTGTGATTAATATCGTGAAATATTAAAATTTTTAAAATATTGCTTTATTATTGAAAATAGTTTTTATAACATTATAAATATAATTTTAATTATAAAGATCCTCTTAATGCATCTTTGCATTATTTTTATCACTTTTTAAAAATGTAATTAAATGTATTTATTTATTTGTTTATTTGGCAACACTACAAAAAACACCAAAAAAACAAAAAGTTTTTTTTATGATAGACGAAAGTTTCGGAGGCAGTGTGTAAGCTTGATTGACACAACGTGAGGTCATATTTATTTTTTAACGTGAAAATTTCGGACGAAAATTTCTCAGTGTGCAATGACCTTCAGGGTGGTAGTTATGTCAACTACTGGTCAGGTTAATATCTTAACCTTTTTGTCTGTCAGATCATTAAAACTGATAGCCTGGATCTTGCACCAGCAGGTCTGGGTCTCAGGGTCAGGTGTTGCTCTGTTTTGGAGGATCCTCACTGGAAATGTCAAAGTTGCTCATCATTTCACAATGTTTTACCATCAGAGTGTCAGCTGTGAGCTTCAGTAGAAACTTAAGCAACTGTTAAATAGGTGAAATGTTGTGTTTACTACCCTTTCATCTGAAAAAAAAAGATAAAGTGTAGATAATTTCTCAAATAATGATAGCATTACCACAGCTACTGTATATGCATATTACTAAAACAAAATATGATTTTTCTGTCAGTAGACTTGTTGACATCAGTCTAAAAAGTAAAAATGATATATACAGTGGTGTGAAAAAGTGTTGGCCCCCTTCCTGATTTTTTTTTTTTTTTTTTTTTTTTTTTTGCATGTTTGTCACATTTTAATGTTTCAGATCATCAAACAAATTTAAACATTAATCGAAGATAACAGAAGTAAACACAACATGCAGTTTTTGAATGAAGTTTTTTATTATGAAGACAAAACAAAATCCAAACCCACATGGCCCTGTGTGAAAAAGTGTTTGCCCCCTAAACTTAATAACTGGTTGGGCCACCCTTAGCAGCAACAACCGCAATCATAAGTTTGCGATAACTTGCAATAAATCTGTTACAGCGCTGTGCAGGAATTTTGGCCACTCATCTTGGCAGAATTGTTGTAATTCAGCCACATTGGAGGGTTTTCGAGCATGAACCGCCTTTTTAAGGTCATGCCACAGCATCTCAATAGGATTCAGGTCAGGACTTTGTCTAGGCCACTCCAAAGTCTTCATTTTGTTTTTCTTCAGCCATTCAGAGGTGGATTTGCTGGTGTGTTTTGGATCATTGTCCTGCTGCAGAACCCAAGTTCGCTTCAGCTTGAGGTCATGAACAGATGGCCGGACATTGTCCTTCAGGATTTTTTGGTAGACAGCAGAATTCATGGTTGCATTTATCACAGCAAATCTTCCAGGTCTAGAAGCAGCAAAACAGCCCCAGACCATCACACTACCACCACCATATTTTACTGTTTGTATGATTTTATTTTTTTTTTTCTGAAATGCTGTGTTACTTTTACGCCAGATGTAATGAGACACACACCTTCCAAAAAGTTCAACTTTTGTCTCATCAGTCCACAGAGTATTTTCCCAAAAGTCTTGGGGATCATCAAGATGTATTCTGCCAAAACTGAGATGAGCCTTTATGTTCTTTTTGCTCAGCAGCGGTTTTCGTCTTGGAACTCTGCCATGCAGGCCATTTTTGCCCAGTCCCTTTCTTATGGTGGAGTCATAAACACTGACCTTAACTGAGGCAAGAGAGGGCCTACAGTTCTTTAGATGTTGTTGTGGGGTCTTTTGTGACCTCTTGGATGAGTCGTCACTGCGCTCTTGGGGTAATTTTGGTCGGCCGATCACTGCTGGGAAGGTTCACCACTGTTCCATGTTTTCTTCATTTGTGGATAATGGCTCCCACTGTGGTTCTCTGGAGTCCCAAAGCTTTAGAAATGGCTTTTCCAGACTGATAGATCTCAATTACTTTCTTTCTCATTTGTTCCTGAATTTCTTTGGATATCAACATGATGTGTAGCTTTTGAGGATCTTTTGGTCTACTTCACTTTGTCAGGCAGGTCCTATTTAAGTGATTTCTTGATTGCGAACAGGTGTGGCAGCAATCAGGCCTAGGTGTGGCTTGAGTAACTGAACTCAGGTGTGAGAAACCACAGTAATGTGGCAAACACTTTTTCACAGAGGGCCATGTGGGTTTGTATTTTTTTTTCCCTTCATAAAAAAACCTTCATTCAAAAACTGCATGTTGTGTTTACTTGTGTTATCTTTGATTAATATTTACATTTGTTTGATGATCTGAAACATTAAAGTGTGACAAACATGCAAAAAAATAAAAAATCAGGAAGGGGGCCAACACTTTTTCACACCACTGTAAAATACATTATATAACTACATAAATATACATTGTAGTTGAAATATGTGACCCTGGACCACAAAACCAGGCTTAAGCAGCACAGGTATATTTGCAGCAATAGCCAAAATACACTTTATGGGTCAAAATGATCAATTTTTCTTTTATTCCAAAAATCATTAGGATATTAAGTAAAGGTCATGTTCCATTAAGATATTTTGTAAATTTCCTACAGTAAATCTATTACATAGGAATATGTATTGCTAATAACTTCATTTGGACACCTTTAAACTCGATTTTCTCAGTATTTAGATTTTTTTGCACCCTCAGATGCCAGATTTTCAAATAGTTGTATCTTGGCCAAATAATGTCCTATCCTAACAAACCATACATCAGTGGAAACAATAACAATCTAAATCTAAATTAACCAAAAATGTACCCTTATGACTGATTTTGAGGTCCAGGGTCACATATATTATTTAATTTATCAATAAAATATAAAATAATTAATAAAATTAATAGCAGTTAATTTATAAACATTGATAGTGCTAAATTAAACCGTTTAATTTCATACAGACCTGAAAAATAAAGTGGCTGTAGCAGCACGTCTAGAAGTCAAAATAGACGATGCAACACATGGTAGGTTTTGTTGATTCAGACCAGTGCGGTTTAGTTTTGGCGTGCTGCTTGCTTCCAGTATAGATCACTGCACTTGCATCAGTCTGTAAAGCATTCAGTTCTGTGATTAAACCACAGAGGTGGACGATCAATAATCACATTTCTCTACACTTGCCCTCTATTTTTGTCCCTCCAATCCACAACACGTCCTTGGCCTGACTGATGCCCAGCGAGCAAGCAAAGCCTCTGTGTGTCTGACCATTGCAATTACACATGAGATGAAATGAACCAGACCTATTAAGAAACAGTCTCCATCTGGCTTTTGTCTCTTTTGGCAAGTGCATATCCAAGAAGAATGGACGATACTCATTTTCCACAACATCTGCACACTTCTGTCGCCTCACTGTTTGAGATGTGATTGTTTGTTTTGTAGAGTCATCTACATATGTGTGTTTGTTTAACAGTGGGCATTTATTTATTAAATATCAGTGTTTAGTTCACATTTTATTTGTAGTCTGTAGACTTTAGTTGATGTCTTGTTTGTGTATTGAATAGTAGACGATATTTATTTGTTTAAATAACAGTAGGCTTTAGTTGCTATTTATTTATTTATTATTTATGTATTTATTTCCTTCCTTATTTATTTATTTACTTAACATTCGAGTTTAGTTCACATTTATTTATAGTCTGTGGAATTTAGATTATGTAAGCTTTAATTTTTATTTATTTATTTAAATAGTAAGATTCAGCTGGCGTTTAAAGTCAATAAGCTTTAGTTGATATCTTATTGATTGATTGATTGATTGATTGATTGATTGATTGATTGATTGATTGATTAAATAAATTCAATTGTAAGCTATAGTTGACATGTATTTATTTATTTATTTGTTTATTGTTTATTTATTTAAATAGTCAGATTTCAGCTGGTATTTAAAGTCAGTAAGCTTTAGTTGATATCTTTCTTTCTTATTTATTTATTTATTGAATTAAATAAATCAATTTAGTTCACATGTATTTATTCATTTTCAAATAAATGTATGCATTTTTGTTTATTAATAGTATAATTTATTTATTTATTTATTAGTAAACTAGTAGTAAGATTTATTTGTTTGTTTAATAGTAAGCTATAATTGTTATCTTTCTTATTTATGTATTTATCTATTTATTGAAATAGTAAGCTTTAGTTAACATTTATTCATTTATTTATTAGGATTCAGCTGGCATTTAAAGTTAGTAAGCTTTAGTTAATATCTTTCTTATTTATTTATTTAATTAAATTGTAAGCTTTAATTGACATTTGTTTATTAATTTGCATATATGTATGGATTTTCTGTTTGTTTATTTATTTTGTTTTATTTAAATACTAAGCTTTAGTTGACATTTATTTATTTATTTATTTATTTATTTAGGATTCAGCTGGTATTTAAAGTTAGTAAGCTTTAGTTGATATCTCTCTTATTTATTTATTTAGTTAGGTAGTTATTGAATTAAACCCTAACCATTTATTTATGTATTTGCATATATGTATGCATTTATGTTTGTTTATTTATTTAAATAGTAAACTTTAGTTGACATTTGTTTATTTTATTTTATTGTATTTTTATATATTATTTATTTGTAGGATTCAGCTGGTTAGTAAGCTTTAGTTGATATCTTTCTTATTTATTTAGTTAGTTATTAAATTAAATTGTAAGCTTTAGTTGACATTTATTTATTTGCATATATGTATGCATTTTCTGTTTGTTTATTTATTGAAATAGTAAACTTTAGTTGACATTTATTTTTTTTTATATTATAATTCAGCTAGCATTTCAAGTTAGTAAGCTTTAATTGATATTAAAGCTTATTTGCATATGTGTACATTTTTGTTTATTAATGGAAGGGTTTATTAATTAATTATTTTATTATTTATTTATTTATTTATTTATTTATTAATTGTCATTTATTTATTTATTTATTTAAATAGGATTCAGCTGTCATTTAAAGTTAGTAAGCTTTAGTTGAAATCTTATTTATTTATTTATTTATTTAGTTATTGAATTAAATTGTAAGCTTTAGTTGACATTATTTATTTGCATATATGTATGCATTTTTGTTTGTTTATTTATTTAAATAGTAAACTTTAGTTGACATTCATTTGTTTATTTTATTTATTTATTTTTTAGGATTCAGCTGGCATTTAAAGTTTGTAAGCTTTAGCTGATATCTTTCTTATTTAGTTATTTAGTTATTAAATTAAACATTTATTTATTTGCATATATGTATGCATTTTTGTTTGTTTATTTATTTAAATATTAAACTTTAGTTGACATTTATTTATTTGTTTGTTTATTTTATTTATTTATTTTTAGGATTCAGCTGCCATTTAAAGTTAAAATTTAAAATTAAACATTTGTTTATTTATTTGCATATATGTTTATGTTTAGAATTAGAATTTAGCTGTCATTTAAAGTTAGTAAGCTTTAATTGACACCTTTCTTATTTATTTATTTATTTAGTTATTGAACTAAACTGTAAGCTTTATTTGACGTTTGTTTATTTATTTGGATATATGTATGCATTTTGTTTGTTTATTTATTGAAATAGTAAGCTTTAGTTGATTTTTTTTATTATAATTCAGCTGTCATTTAAAGTTAGTAAGCTTTAGTTAATATCTTTCTTATTTATTTATTGAATTAAATTTTATCAATTTTTGTTTATTAACGATAGGGTTTATTAATTAATTATTTTATTATTTATTTATGACTTGTCATTTGTTTATTTATTTATTTAAATAGGATTCAGCTGGCATTTAAAGTAAGCTTTAGTTGATTTAGTTCATATATTTATTTAGTCAGTAAGATTTATTTCACGATTGATTGATTGATTGATTGATTGGTTGATTGGTTGATTGATTGATTGATTGATTCATTCATTCATTCATTCATTCATTCATTCATTCATTCATTCATTCATTGATCTTTGCAATTACAGATGAGATGAAATGAACCAGACCTATTAAGAAACTCCATCTCCATCTGGCTTACGTCTCTTATGGCAATTACATATACAAAAAGAACGGATGACACTCATTTTCCACAACATCTGCCTACTTCTGTCTGCTCTTATGTCTGTTTCTTTCTGATTGAGATGCGATTGTTTGTCTTGTACAATCATCTGCATTCTGCAGCACTGCTGTGGACGTATATATATTCTTATCACAGCGTGTCCCAGACATCGGCCCAATCAATTCCTGTCATGCTTCATTCTCCCCAGAGCTTTGACTTATTAAAATACTTAGATGGAGTTTTGTAGCTCGTTTTTTGTCACATGCGATTTCTTGTATTTTTTTAAACAGTGGGAAAGGAGCCGCTCTCACCTCGGTTGACTTCCACAGGCGATCTGGACATCCAAGCAATAATCATGTTTGAGAAACTGTGCGAGATCTCTCGGGCGCACTTTAAGTAGACACAGTCTCCTTATTTGAAAATGATCTATTCCTTTATTGTAGGAATTGCAATTATGATGACAAATCTTTGGCCTAGCTGGAAAGAAAGCGGAAGGCAGGCCTTCGAGTGAGCTAATGTTTATAGAGAGGATTCACGCTGTAATCAATCTACAAATAACACCTGTGATATTGGATATGGATGCAGCTGTGTTTTCATTTGCCAAAGGTTGGCTCTCCTTGTTGTTCATTAAAACTGGCTTACATGGTATTAAGGCGCCCGAAATAGAGCAGCAACATTGATTTATTTTAATCTGCCTTTGTGCATAAGCGTTTTTGTGTGTTTTTGATTTCCTTTGTTTAATTTGTCGCTGCTACATCCCGACGGATCAGACGTCTCTTATCTTTAAGATCACCTAAACTCTCTGTCTCTCATCAGTGAAGTGAATGATAAATTAAAAAGCAGAGGTGAGATGTTTTTTGAAGCAGGTGTGTGCTGATGGATCTTTCTGCGGAGAAGTGTAAGTGTGTTTTTTTCTGTTGAGCTGAAATTAATATGCCACTTTCAGCGCACAGATAGCTCATATATTATCAGCCCTTCAGGTTCCTGTGCATCTAAGGAAGAAAAATTGCATTCTCCTCAGACTCAGTTATGAGTTATGGGTATGGGTATGATAAGTGTATATATTCAAAATTATATTAAATAAATTATGAAATAATATTTGTGTGTATGTATGTGTGTGTGTATATATATATATATATATATATATATATATATATACAGTCAAGCCCGAAATTATTCACACCCCTGGCAATTTCTGACTTAAAGTTATTTTTATTCAACCAGCAAGTTTTTATTTTTTATTTTTTTGACCGGAAATGACACAGGCTTCTCCCAAAAGATAATAAGACGGTGTACTAGAGGCATCATAAAAAAATATTTCTCAGCTTTTATTTACATTTGAACAAAAAGTGGCATGTCCAAAATTATTCATAACCTTTGCAAACTGTCACAGTCTATGGGAAAATCCAAAGTTCTATACCATTCCAAACAGTCCAAGCTGTTCTAAAGCATCCTAATTACCCTGATTCATTGGGAACAGCTGTTTTAATCAACTCAACAGGTGAAAAACAGAAGCTCTCTGCTGTTGGTTTGTGGACAGTCATGGCTAAGACAAAGGAGCTCACTGAAGACCTGCGGCTGCGCATTGTGGCTGCTCACAAGTCAGGAAAGGGCTATAAGACCATATCTAAATGTTTTGAAGTTCTAGTGGTTACAGTACAAAGTATTATTAAAAAATACAAGATGTTCCACACTGTGAAAAATCTCAGAGGACGTGGTCGCAAGCCAAAAGTGACACCTGTGCTGGCCAGGATCACCACCAAGGCCATCCTGATGAATCTGGGCTCTGCTGGTGGCAACATCTCAAGGCAGACAGTCCACAGACACTGCACACTGCTGGGTTCCACGGACACAGACCAAGGATTCTCCAGATAAGGCACACAAAAGCCCGCTTGGCCTTTGCAAATGCTTATCTGGACAAAGAAGACGACTTCTGGTGTTCTATTTTATGGTCAGATTTTTGAAAAATTGAATTGTTTGGCCACAATGATGTAGCCTTCATTTGGCAGAAAAAGGAGAAGGCTTCAACCCTAAGAACACCATCCCCACTGTCAAACATGGTGGTGGGAACCTAATGTTTTGGGGGTGTTTTTCAGCCGGTGGACCAGGGAACCTAATCACAGTAAATGGCACCATGAAAAAGGAGCAATACATCAAAATTCTCAACAACAACATCAGGCAGTCTGCAGAGAAACTAGCCTTGGGCACCAGTGGACATGTCAGCATGACAATGAAACACACAGCAAAAGTGGTGAAGAAATGGTTAGCAGACAAAAACATTAATGTTTTGCAGTGGCCCAGCCAGAGTCCTGACTTAAATCAAATTGAGAATCTGTGGAGGGAGCTAAAGATCAGGGTAATGGCAAGGAAAAAGTTGGACCTGAAAATGTTGGAGCTCATCGCTAAAGATAAATGGGCAAAAATACCAGTGGAGACATGCAAAAAGCTGGTCAGCAATTATAGGAAGCGTTTGATTGCTGTAATAGCCAATAAAGGCTTTTCTTTATTTGAAATATTTCAATTGATTATTGAGAAGGGTATGAATCATTTTGGACATGCCACTTTTTGTTCAAATGTAAATAAAAGATGAGTAATATTTTTTTTTCACAATGATGCCTCTTGTACATGATCTTATTGTGTTCTGGGAGACGTCTGTGTCATTTCTAATAAAAAAAGTAACTTTAAGTCAGAATTTGCCAGGGGTAAGAATAATTTTGGGCTTGACTGTATATATATATATATATATATATATATATACAGCATTTCTTTCTGGTCCTCAAATCTGATTGGCTAAGAGGAGTGCAATATTCTACTGACAACAGAACTCCAACTGTTTCACTTTTTGTATCACTCCGCTTGCAGTATTTCTCACAGCGAGTGTCATGGCAAACACCCAAATCCACTGTAAGTTTATAATTAATGTTGTTTTTGTGTCTTGGAATGTAGTTTTAAGAGTTTTTTAGCCAACAATGTGCTTGTTTAGACTTCAAATATGCGATTTGTTAATAAAGATAACGTCTATTTGAAAATTTGCTCAGTTTTTCGACTTGTGAGCTCTGTATCGTTGTTGTTTGCTGCTGGTTCTGATGTCTCTATAGTGGTTAAACATGAGATATAATTCGATTTAGGTAAATGTAACAGGCAGTCTGTAGTCTCAATAATCTATTATTTTTTCCAAAGCAAATAATTTGGGCTGAGGGCAAAGTCTCATCACGTTACATATTATGTAAATTAAATGCTATATATGTGAGTGCTGCCTTTACTTTTGACTGAATTGTCTTGCAAGTTTTATGATGGCTGTTGTTGTTTTTTAAATATTATTAGTCAATAAATAATATTTGATATAAACAATAATAGTATTTCGTATTGGGAAACGGTTTGTGATTGTGATTTTAGTTACATTGTTCTGCCATTAAAGACTTTTATATTGAAAGAGACTCAAACAGGGTTGTAAACAAGCTACATGCAAAGAACAGCACTGTCATCTGAAATCACCCTTAACAGATGAAAGGATAGTACGGCAAAGATATTGCTTTCCTCAGCGGACATTCAAACTAATGTTTTATTGTGAATATGAGATTAAACTGAAGAATGAATGCTGTATTAAATGCAGGTAATCACACTCACTAAGTCCATCTATCCCATACCACTTTCCATTAGGGGTGCCCATTAAGACCTGGGGTGAAAAGCTTTTGAATTTAAAGATCAGGGTAAATTTTACTTATTTTGTCTTCTGGAAAACATATATCCTGAAGGATACAAACCTTCTTCTCAGTGACAAAATGCAAACACAGATTGTATATGGTCCACCGCCTCACAGATTTGACAAGACCACCTCTAACTGAGGAGAATTTGTCAAACTCAAGAGTTTAGATTATCATGTATCATTATTTTGTGCAAGGTGTGGAGAAGTGGACATGCTGACACGAACACAACTTAAAATCTGAGTCACAAATCAAACTCGCACTGTCTCTAATTAAAACACAATAGTGACAGATGGAGCTTTCCGAAAATACACTTTCTTATTGTCCAATTAAATGTGCCACTCTCTTTCTAGCTCAAAATGCAAATAAGCAAACACTGCATATGGTGAATCATACAAGCTTTTTAAAAAATATGCAAAGGAGTAAACTAAAGTAAACTATCAAAAGTTAAAAATAAGGAGGATCGTGACTGCAGCTTCAGCTATCATGCAATACAAGAAATGTGTCAGACTGTAGACATTTTGTTATACTGCCTTATGAATTATTATTTATTTACCATTAAAGTGAGAGTTCATCCAAAAATGATAATTACCCCATGATTTACTCATCCTCAAGCCATCCTGGGTGTATATATATATGACTTTTTTCTTTTAGACAAATACAATCTGAGTTATATTAAAAATGTCCTTTTCCTTGCATGCTTTATAATGGCAGTAAATGACTTGAGATTTTGAAATCCAATAAAGTGCATCCATCCATCATAAAAGAGTGCTCCACTCAGCTCTGGAGGGTTAATAAATGCCTTCTAAAGTGAACCAATGCATTTGTGTAAGAAAAATCCATATTTAAACCACATTTTTTTTGCTTTCAGAGAGCTTTTATTAAACATTTGCAAGAGCCAGGATATGTTTTAGTATAAAAGAAAGTCATATACACCTATGGCTTGAGAGTAAGTAAACCACGGAGAGTAAAAAAATCAATGATTTTCATTTTTGGGTGAACTATCCCTTTAATGACAATATAGACATGAAAAACTACTAAAATGACAAAAACTCAACAAAATGATTAAAAACCTCAAATGAAAATGGATCATATAAACATAAAAACAAATGTATTAATATACTGTGCAAAACATTAATAAAAACTACAGTAATGTCTAAAATAACTCTATGATATAATAGTTGTTATTGATATTTTGAATTAGTCTTCATTTTTATATTTTTGGGTTTCTTTTTCATTTTAGTTAAAGTTTTAGTTATTTTATTGTATTTTTGTAATTTTTAGGTTTTTTTTTTCCAAATATTTCTAAATAATTGTAAATCATTTTTATGTCAGTTATAGTTGCAGTTATTTTAGTAAATCAAGTACTGTAGCTCAATTAAAATAAATTCACGAAAATTCACGAAAGTTTCTGAAAATTAAAAATAATAATAATAATAATAATAATAATAATCTGGACATTTTCAGAAATGTACCACCCTTTTGCAACCCTATTTATACAACAGTAAATTGCATATACAGTTCATATAAAAAAATGTATATTCATATTAAAAATGCATTTATATATCAATATATTCTATATAATGTATTATAAGTATTGTATTAATAACAAAAACAAGGGTTACCATTTAGACTAATATATTTCATAAAAAATTAAAATTCTATATTTTTATTAAATTGCACTTATATATTAATAAATATAATTAAATTACATTTATCATAATATATTGTATTATATTTATTATGCAAATAAGTTATACTATTAATATAAATAGATGATGATGATGATTATTATTTATTCATTCTTGTTTGTTTCAGGCTAAGGATTAAACTATTTAAAAATTACTTTTTGATATGTTTATAATTGGAATTTTTACAACAAATCTTCATGGAACATGATCTTTACTTAATTTCCTAATGATTTTTGGCATAAAAGAAAAATCAATAATTTTGACCCATACAGTGTATTTTTGGCTATTGCTACAAATATACCCCAGCGACTTAAGACTGGTTTTGTGGTCCAGGGTCACAAATGATATGATTTAGGCAATTAATACAATAATATATTCAAGTTTAGAATCAACTGCTTCCAACAATAATAATCGCAATAGCCATTTGTGGAAACATCCTTTTTAAACTCTATAGTGCTATCAAGCCATTTATTTTTGTTAAAGCATCCTGATTGGCATCTTTTCTAACATGTGTTTACAAAGACATGTCTTTCATAAACATACTGCAAACTCACTCAGGCAAAACTGACATTTCTTTCACCTGTAGATTCAGCAGAAGTGCTGGAAACACTGCTCTATTGTCTGTAGCTCAGCTTGCACAATTTCAGAGCCTTTCAGGTGCTCTTTGTCCACAGCACTTTAGCTACGGAGGCTAATGGTACTAGAGTGCTGCTCACCATAGGTTTAAAGTGGCCACGACTCACTGAAGTTATGTGCACTCGATGCCTACTGCGTGACCATACTGTACTACTGCGGCATTCCCTCCCATTGCCTTTCCCAAATGATGACTCTCATTGTTTTAGACATGTTTAATGATTTATTTACTGCTTGAGCTGCGTATGTTGCTCGCACACCTAGCGTGCAGCAGCAATATGTCCTGGAAAGCTTTGCGCACGGCTGAGACTTCAGGCCCGTTTACCTTCAGTTGAGTTCAGTCGAATGGACGGAAGCTCCTCTGCTGCCAGCTTTTAATGTATTCATTGTCTGTTGCGTATTAATCCCACAGCACGGAAGATTGGCTGGAAAGACTGCAAGCGTTTGCCTAGGAGAACATGGGAGGGTTCAGGAGGAGGTGAACAATAAATGCAATGAAAAGAGAGCTTGGCCAGTGATAGCATTGTCTGTTCAGGTTGTTTTATCTTCTGCATTATTTAATCATCACTGCTCTAATGAAAATAAAAACTAAAAAGTTTTGTGAATAAAACAATGGGGATCGTTGTCTAAAGAAACAATTCTGGTTAGTTAGTCTCACAGTTGGTTGAGATTTGTTTGTTTGATTCATTCACAAGAGAATCAAATAAAAGAATTAAAGGATCTACATCATTAGAGTCATTTGTTCAGGAATTGCACTACTCTGGTTGTGCTGTGTTTTTCTTTCACTAAACAGAAACAGATTATTAGAATCGTTCATTTGGGAATTGAATGACACTGGTTTTGTTAATGTTTTGATTCAGTAAAAAGAACCAGCTCGTTAGAGTCATTTGTTTTAGAATCAGCTTCTGCACTGTTTGCATTGAATCTCTAAAAAGAATTGATTCACAAGAGATTTTCATTCAGGAATCAGACTATACTAGTTGAGTAGTATATAGGGCTGCTAGATTTTGGCAAAAATCATAATCACGATTATTTTGGTCAATATTGTAACCACGATTTAAACGATTATGACAGGGTGCAAAACTTTATATTAGTGATTAATTTAAAGATAGCAATACAGCGAGAAGAAAAAGATACAAATAAAAAACAGTGCTTTAAAAAATACTGAATACTATTGTGCAAGTCTAAAGTAGTCTTATAACACTACAGAAATTGAATGTAATTATTTGAATAAAAATAAAACAGTGTCTTCACTGTAATACTTAAACATGCTTTGTTTCTCATTAAAACTACAAATGTCCTTCTTTCAAGAGCAGTGAGTGATTTTTCTCTTTGTATTTTTACGTTTTTTAAGCACAGAGACGGCAGAAGGAATATTATGTGCTGCCACTTTAACCACACGGTTTCTATATACTGTTACACACGTATTTTCATTCTCAACTGTTTATGATCATTTAAGACATAACTGACAAGAGTTTACCTGAATAATCACCAAGCGCCTCATTTTGAAAGATTTTTGCATGTATTTGACCATTTAGTCACACGCCTTGCGCTAAAAGATGACTTTACATGTGTTCTGCTCCGTCTCTGAGCGCATACACAGAACTGCGCAAGTTTTCTTACGTGCTATTAAAAACACAACATCAAAGAAACGGTAATAAATCAAGCACATCACGTTTTATGATTTTGCTGATTTGTACGGTGGCTGAGAGAGCTCAACGCGCTGCAACTTAAGAAAACACATGCAAACAGAAAAAACGACAACAAATTAAGAAAACATCTTCATCAGTTTGACAACACAGGCGCTGCAAATTCTCGCAATGCAAACACAAATACGGAAACACGCTGCAAATACTCACAACACAACCAAACACACAAACGCACTGCAAACACAGGAACGCGCTGCAAATAGCACGGACCACAACGGAAATGTTTCAGAGGGACCTCAAAAAATGACGAACCCATCTGGGACCTGATTATTTGTTCAGTGGCTGTTGGTCAGAGCAGAGGTGTTGTCGGTATATCACCTTTTAGTTCACCGACAACAGCGTGACAGCAGCGCGTTAGGCCGCGATCACACCGAGCGCGTTTTTGCAGTTGGAGGCGCCTCTTTTGAATGGTTTTCTGTTGGCAGTGAGCGTTCTACGCGCTGCTTATGTGCCCCAGGCGCCTCGCGTTTTCACCGCCTGCTGCGCCTCGCGTTTTTGCAGGAGCGCTCTGAGCGCGTGAAGTTGAAAAAAAATCAACTCTGAGCGGAAAAACGCCCAACGTCATTCGCGTTCTTTTCCATTGTCCAATCGAATGAATGGAGAGGCGGACCTTCTGTTGTGGTGACGGAATTTTACGGTTGCTTAAAAAGACTTGCTTAAAGAGACTGCAAGAAATAGAGGAGAAACCTTCTGTGTATTATTTAGGGTTTCTGCTAATATGACAGTTTACTTAACAGCATAAAACTAAGATTTTAGAGTGCTCACGCTATAATCCTTTGATTTGACTGACAGGACAGCTGTTTTGGTCATTGCTTAGCAACATAAAAAAAACGCAGCACGCTCTTTTATTAAAAGTCACCAAAAAAAAAGGCAGTGCTGTGCGCCTTGCGTTTTTAGAACTAAAAGACGCGTTCGGTGTGATCGCGGCCTTAGTGTGTTTGCAGCGCATTTCTGAGTTTGGTTGTGTTGTGAGAATTTGCAGCGCGTGTGTTGTCAAACTAATGAAGATGTTTTCTTAACTTGTTGTCGTTTTTTTCTGTTTGCATGTGTTTTCTTAAGTTGCAGCACGTTGAGCTCTCTCGGCCACCGTAGATTTGCATGTGAAATTAGGCTTTTATGGAGGAGCGCAAGCGCACCACTGGAGAGGGGGTGGAATGGGACGCAATAATCGTTTTATCTCGATTTCTGCATTTTCATGATCATTTTAAGCAGAAATCGAAACCGAAACCGAATTTCAATTAATTGCACAGCCCTTGTAGTAAATATTTTTGATTTACTACAAATAACCAAATCATTAGAATATTAGGAACTTGGATGACACAGATTCTTTTGATTAGGTAAAAACAAAGTCCCTTTAAGGCAAGTCATGTCACTCGACAGCCATCTTTGAAACCCTACTTGGGCAGGCAAGTGCAGCTCCTATCTCTTTGAATGGGGAAACATCAAATTCTCCAAAACTGTTCACCAAGCTTTCGATTAAATTTCATATTTTAAATCTCCAAAGAAATCCGACAAGAACTGCCTCATAAATATGGTTCCTTGAGCTCCAATAGCGTTAAAAACGCTTATTTTTTTCTGGCTAAATGAGCCAGTGCGCATACGCAGTACTGAGCGCACGTCTTAAAGCGCCGACTGTTTCTATAGCAACCGGGACTTCTAACGGCAGCTGCAGTGACGCGCTGACTTTACTAATCAACGATTGGCTCTTTCACTAAGAAGGCGGGGCTTCGCGGCCATAATGAACATTGCATTTTTCCCCATTCAAAACAACAGGAGTGACACGTCTTGGGTATTCTATAGTCTTTGGTAAAAATAACTAACTCATAAGAGTCATTTGTTTGTGTTAGGATGTGCCAGCGGCCAGCAATGTAAAAGAGATGCAGAGGAACAAAAACATACAGTTCAAGTGATTTTATTCCCCAAAGTGCAAAAAAAAAAAAAAAAGTGGTACTCCACAAGTGTGCAAAAATTCTCATCAGTATAATTTGGCTATGCTTACATACAGGCACAAAAATAAAGACAAGCCAGCATCCACACTATTCACACTACTCTCCCCAGAATGGCTGCCTGGAACTCTTTTATAAGTTTTGGCTCCACCCACTTTTGGAATATACCATTTTAGGGGAAAACCTGCAAGTTCTAAAACAAATAACACACCTACCTAATATTCAACTCCACAGCATATAACATTAATATCAACCACATTGTACACAACTCTGAGCGAGTACAACAAGACGTATATGAAAACACTTGCATCCTAACTTCTCCTCCTCCCCTGTGCTGTCAGGACAAGAGTAATCTACCATGAGCACATGCTAGGTTTAAATATGGCTTCTTTCCAAATGCACAAGTTTGGCAAATGAGAGGCGAACCACCAGGTATGTACAGCGATTTGAAGTAAAAACGTATCACTTGAATATTAAACATGCAAACAGGCCACAACACTAAACAAACAAAACAATAAACTAGCAACTTGGGACAGTTAATTAGGTGATATAACCCCAAACCAGGAGGTACAAACACAAACAACGTAAAGATGGTATATTTGCCAGCATTTAGTTTGTGTGTATGCACTTTTGGTGGAAACATTTTGTGTGTGTACAGGCCCACACTCAGTCCCTTCAACATAAAATCCTGGGTCACAGTTAGTCTGTGATTGTTTGGGTATCAGCTGGTTGCGATTTATGCTTTGAAACTCTTAAAATAATTAATTCATAGGTTTTCTTGTATATTTTGATTCAGTAAAATGAACCATCATTGAGTCATTTGTCCAGGAATCAGCTTAAAAAGCTTTGAATCACTAAAAAGAATCGATTCATAAGAAACTTTTGTTCAGACTATACTGGTTGCACTGTATGTTTTATTCACTAAAATGATCCAAATCGTAAGACTCTCTCATTTTAGAAAGGAAAGGAATCAAATGACAATAGTTTTGTTGTATATTTTGATTTTGTAAAATTAACTGATTCATAAGAGTCATTTGTTTAGAAATCAGCTCATGCTGATTACACTCTATGCTTTTTATTCACTAAAAAGAACCAAATCTTTCAAGAATCTTTCATTTTGGAATTGACACTAGTTTTGTTGTGTTCATAAGAGTCATTTTCGCTTTGAACCACTAAAAAATTGATTCACAAGAGACTTTCATTAAGCAATACACTGGTTGCGTAGCATGTTTTTAATTTACTAGAGAGAAATGAATCATAAGAATCCTTTATTTGGAAATCAGATGAAGTTGGTTTCACTGTATGTTTTGATTCAGTAAATAACCAATTCATTAGATTTATTTGTTATGGAATTAGGTAGTGCTTTGAATCACTAAATGAACTGACTCATAACACTACACTACACAAACTACACTGATTGTGAGTTTTTGATTTCCTAAAAAGAACCAAGTCGTAAGATTTCTTAATTTTGAAATTGGAAAATTGTATTGTATGTTTTGTTTCAGAAAGAAGAACTGGGTCATAAGAGTCATTTGTTTGGGAATCAGCCTATGCTGACTGTGCTATATGCTTTGAATCTCTAAAATGAACCAAATCATAAGAACCCTTTCATTTAGGAATCGGACTACACTGGTTGCCCTGTATGTTTTTTATTCACTAAAAATAACCGAGTTATAAGAATCTTTTATATGGGAATTGTTTGACACTGGTTTTGTTGCACGTTTTGATTCAGTAAAAAGAACCAATTCATAAGAGTCATTTGCGCTTTGAACCACTAAAAAATGCTTAGAATCACAAAATGAACTGACTCATAAGAGCATTTCATTCAGGAATCAAACTACACTGGTTGTGTGTGTTTGCTTCACTAAAAAAAACCAAATCATAAGATTTCTTAATTTTGGAATCGTACAATTGTATTGTATGTTTTTATTCAGCTTAAAAGTAATTTGCTTGCACTGGCTAGAATCACAAAAAGAATCAGTTCATAAGAGTCTTACTGTACATTCAGGAATCGGACTACACTGCTTGTGCTGCATGTTTCTGACTTACTAAAAGAACTCAAAAGGATCTTGCGTTTGGAAATCAAACTACTGTTGGCACTGTATGTTTTTATTCACTAAAAGAAGCCGAATTAAAAGTGCCTTTCACTTGGTTATAGGTTTTCACTGATTGTTTTTGATTGACAAATGAACCAAGGAACCAAATCATCCGTCTTTCATTTGGTTTCATTTGATTTGCTTTGTATGCTTTTGAGTCGAAATGCACAAGTTTGAGCTGCATGTTTAACCTTCCAATTTAAATGCACATATTGTGCAACACTATAGACAGCACTTGAGTAAACTGGATTACATACAAGTTTTTGTACTGAAATAAAGTGCTGTGACACTGGAGTGAATTCACCCTTTGTGTCTTGAAAAAGACGAGGCCATTCCTCTGTTCGCAATAACAATAACGTTATTGCTGCTATTCTGCTGGCTTTAGGCAGAGTTTTGCATCATGCTGCTCCATTCTGCTTCCCAATTTTCACTTCTCTTCATGTAAAATCCAATATGCACACCTACACAGAGCACTGTGTGTGATTTGTGGCTGATCTCAGAGGTCCTGTTGTGTAGTGCTGTGATTTGCGCTTTATCTATAAAATTGTGGGAATAATGCCCATCAATGCGGTCGTGACAACGAATCTTGATGCCTTTGTTAAGACTGTTGTACAACAGTACATTTATGACATATTCCTATTGCAACATACTGATTGTTTTCCTCAAAATATATATTTTTTCTATTTGAATATGAAAAATGGAATTTATTTCTGTGACACAAAGCTGAATTTTCAGCATCGTTACTTTTTCAATGTCACATGATCCTTCAGAAATCATTCTAATATTTTGATTTGCTGCTCAAGAAACATTTATTACTATTATCAGTGTTGAAAACAGTCACTTTTTATTCATTTAATTTTTGCTTGCTAAATTGTATTACGATTCTTTGTCATGTTAGTTTTACTATTTTGCAAGTTGTCTGAGCAGTACAGCCAAAGTAATTTCTCTATTTAAAAACCAAAGCCTTACAAAGTAACAAAATATCAAATAAAAAAAATGTTTAGGCCAAAGTAGGCGAAGATAAAAATCTTTGTCATTATTTTATCTTTGTTATTAAGGCGACATACTGCAGGTGAATAGGGTAAAAAAAAAAAAAAAATAACTAACAGTTATACTTACACCAAAGTGATTGATTACTTTGATAATTGCAAACATTTTTCGTATTACAAGTTTTTTAAAATGTTATGTTTAAATATGCAAATGAGGCATTATTTAATGAAATATGGGCAAATTTGCATACATTTCTAGTACAAAAATCTAAAAACTGGATGAAGTCAGTTTCAAAATTCTTGTTACTTTTTTTTCTTACATATTAAAGTCAAAAAGTTTTTACTGAGGGAATTTGGGGTATCTTATTTTGTCACTCCATAATTCAGAAAAAACTTAGAACAAACAGAAAAAATCTATTTTAAGCAATTTTAGGGGGAATAAAATGTTGTATATAATCAAGCAAATTATATATTAAGAAATCCCTCTGTAAAAACCTTCAGAATATAGACAGGAATACAATTTTAAAGTTTGGTGTGTGTAAGTGCTGCTGAAGTAGAGATGTATGGCTTAGTGTAGGAGAAAAAAACTCATTTTGAGAAAGCGGCCTTTAAAAATATGCATTGTAACAGTGTTTTTGGGAGTTTTCTTTTCATTAGTCTGAAAAAAAAAAACACTTTATGAAAAACCAAAAAGCTCAATCTCAAACATGACAGGTGCATGAAAAAACTGTGTTTTTGCCTACAGTGTCTCCAAATACACAGTACAATACAAATACAAATACAAATACACATAATATACAAATAAAACAAGCAGTGCTTTAATTTTCAGGTACAGTAGGTGTGTATTTAACAGTAGCATTCAGAAAATTTAATTAACAAATATATAAATTAGAGGTGGGCATAGATTAATTTTTTTAATCTAGATTAATCTAGATTAAATCTTGAAATTAATCTAGATTAATCTAGATTAAAATGGCTAATTTGAAGGCATTCAGAATATGTGTGCTACCCAAATAATGACTAAAAGTAAGTCTTTGAGAACGGGTTTCTCAAACCAGGTGGCGCATTAGACCAGACGCTCATCTCCTGTTTCCAAAATGCATTACAAACTTCTTGACAATTGCATTTACAACACAATTAACTATACAAACTTGTGTAACCAAGTACTTTTGCGCAAAAGGCTGTACGACGTGCGCGTTCCCGTAAAATATACACAGGCGCGCAGGTATGGATAGCCTATCTGCGTGCATAGTCTTCCAATAAACTGCGTTGCTTTTAGAAGCGTCAATTCAGTTGTTGCATATAGTTTAATGTCTTTATTTCGGGATTATCAAAGTAAATTATAACTCAAATTTGAGATTTTACTGGGGCACAGCAGATTTTCACTGGGGCACGTGCCCCGGTAAAAAGGGTCTAGCAACGCACGCACCTGCCCTGAAGCGGCTTCATAACTGCATCCATGTCTGCGCGTCTCATTTGTGGTCATTTCACAGAAGTTGAAGACTTGTTCTCGCCCCCTACAGTGCAATTCGACTAGGTATACGTTATCTGCGCTAAAATATCAAAGTGAAAGTCTTCATATCTTACGTAGTTTAGACCCAGCTCCCAACCCAACTTTGAGAATAGATTAACGGCGATATTTTTTTTTATCGCGCGACATGAGTCTCACGTTAACGCAGCACGTTAACGCCGATAACGGCCCACCACTAATATAAATATTACACTATATACATTGACTCTTATTAAAGCAACTGCATTAAAGTTATTTAGTCAAGAGCAGTGAGTGATTTTTCTTTGTGTTTTGTTTTATTAGCCTACTATCATGCAAAAATGACAATTCTGTCATCATTTACTCATTCTCAAGTTGAAGTATGTAGGTAACCAAACAGTTGCTGGTCCCCAGTTAATTTCATAGTTAGGGCCCGAGCACTGATGGTGTTTACCTTTAAATGTTCAGTGGTGTGCGCTTTAAGCTATGCTTCACGTACATGCACAAAAATCGGTACACACATGTAACACACTAATACCTACAAAAATGTCTCTTGGCACAAAATCTGAAACCCAACAGGAAGTCAGTTATTTTTTATTTTCTCAACAAATTTTGTCATTTTTGCCATTTTCAGGCGTTGTACTTGAACGAACTCCTCCTAGAGATTTATTTAGATCAACACCAAATTTGGTCAGTCTAATCTAAAGGCCTTAGCAATGATAATTTGCAAAGATCTTGAGTTTTCGTTGAAGGGTGTGTCCGTGGCGGTCTGACAAATTTCGATGTTTCACCATGGAAATAAAAGTTGTTGTAATAAAATGTCCGATCTGCCTCAAACGTCACATGTTCGATAAGAGCCCTGAATACATCTGAAGGCCAATGTTCTGTTATAATCATAGCGTCACCTGCTGGCAACAGGAAATTACTTGTTTGACACTAACTTAAACATACAATGTCCAATCTGCACCAAATTTTGCATGTTTGGTAAGAGTCCATGCCTGAAGAAATCAAAAGGCCAATATTCAATATTCTAAAGGCGAGGGCCCTTTCATCGCTGCTTGCAGTTTTAATTTTAATTTTATTTTTCCCACTATCAAAGTCAGTGGGGACCAGCTACTGTATTCCACATTCTTCTAAATATCTTCTTTTGTGTTGAGCACAAGAAAAAAGTTAATTGAAGTTTGAGACAATATGTGAGTGAGTAAATATTTGGATAAACTCTTCCTTTAATGACAATCGGCATCGGGTTTAGTTCTGTTGCTTTAAGAGCTGCACGTTTCTAATATACAGGTGCGCATCCATTTTTCTCTCAACTGTTTACTTTAGCTTTAGACTTAACGAACTGTGTTTATATGTAAACCTTGTGTGTTTTTGACAGTATTAGCAAATTAGACAGGAAAGATAGCTTAGTCCAGTAATCAGGCGCTGTTTGACAGGCTTTTAGCGTGTACAGGGACGAAATGACGTTATTTAAAGGAGTAGTTCACTTTCAGAACAAAAAATTACAGATAATGTACTCACCCCCTTGTTATCCAAGATCTTTCTTCAGTCATACAGAAATCATGTTTTTTGAGGAAAACATTTCAGGATTTGCCCCGAGTTTGAACTTCCAAAATGCAGTTTAAATACAGCTTCAAAGGGCTCTAAATGATCCCAGCCGAGGAAGAAGGGTCTTATCTAACGATCGGTATATAAATTGTAATTTATTTTTTAGAAAATAACCGATCGTTTCCCTAGATAAGACCCTTCTTTCCTCGGCTGGGATCGTTTAGAGCCCTTTGAAGCTGCATTTTTGAAATTCAAACTCAGGGGCACCATAGAAGTCTATTATATGAAGAGAAATCCTGAAATGCTTTCCTCAAAAAACATAATTTCCTTACGACTGAAGAAAGAAAGACATGGACATCTTGGATGACAAGGGGGTGAGTACATAATCTGTAATTTTTTGTTCTGAAAGTGAACTACTCCTTTAACCGGCAAGGCTTTAAAGCACATGCAAATAATGTATTTTGTGATTGCGAATAAGTGCAGTGTCCTCTGAGTGAGTCTATGTTGTGTACAGTCTATTGAGACACCCCTAGTGAGTTTGCATCAGATTATGTTTTGTTCCACATAGTGAATCTGCTGTGAAGAGGCTTATATGATACAGCTCACATACTCTGGAATGATGTGGGTTGCCAGGTGCACGTAAGTAATTGGTGTTGCATGGCAGAACCCTTAGGAAAACATATGGTCCTATTTGTGTTCGGATGCTCCTGCGTACCTGACTGATTTA
Organism: Garra rufa; assembly: GCF_049309525.1. Lineage (NCBI taxonomy): Eukaryota > Metazoa > Chordata > Actinopteri > Cypriniformes > Cyprinidae > Garra > Garra rufa. The sequence continues at coordinate 45,108,013 of NC_133368.1, read as the reverse complement.
TATTTTCAGCAATTTGTTGGATTTATTTTTTACTAGAAATCTTCAGTATACTGAAAATATAAGGCAATGCACTCTTGCTCTAGTTTCATAGAAATTTCTATAGTAGATTCTGACAGTTCTTTTGTAAACCATTTGTAAATGAACTGTAGACGTCTAAAAAATGCTACAGTAAAAAGCTGTTATTTGGTTCCCTTAAAATTCTCATACTAGATTCAGTCTTACATTTTAAGTAAAATAATGTTAAATATACAGTTTTTTAATCTTTAACATCTGTTTTTTGGTCATTTTCAGTATATTTTATTAGCAGCATGGCCTTGCTAAGTAATTTATAGGTTAAATTTAAAAAAAAAAATTATATAAATTTCAGTTATTAACTTATATTTACAGTTTTTACTGGCTGTATTTACTGTATTGTAACAGGATTATTCTGGCAACCACAGTTGCTTGTTTATTTCAGATGTTTTTGCAGTGTATATTTTGTTAGAAAAAATAGCTGTCCATTTGAACATATATTTGTATAATGTATAATTTTATTATTGTTGATATCAGTTATCTCCTAATTTTTATTGAGAGTGTGATTTTTTTTTTCATTCATTCTTGTTTTATAGATATTTAGATAGTCATAATATATATATATATATATATATATATATATATATATATATATATATATATATATATATATATATATAGTTATAAACTTGCAGTGACAAGAAATAGTCTCTCTTTAAAAAAAAAACACTTTCTTTATCAGCACTATATTATAGAAGCTTGTTTCCACCATGGAATAAAAATAAAATAAAATAAAATAAAACTAAATAAAATAATAAAACATAAAATAAATGCTAAACTGAACTAGAACCAAATAAAATAATTAAAATAAAATACATTTGTGACTTTTTATATCATATTTATAATATAAATATTTTATAATATGATTCTCAGAAGAAAAGAAAAAAAGCCTCTCTTGAAAAAAAAATATATATTATTATTATTATTATTATTATTATTAATTTTAGTTTTTTTAAAACAACAGTGTTATATAATATAGTGTTTTTTTTTATTAACACTATAGAAGTCTGTTTCCACCAGTGAATAAAAATAAAAGAAATGATAAACTAGAAGTAAATAAAGTAATAAAAAATAAAACAAAATAAAAGGTAATTGTGACTTTTTATCTCATAATTCTGAGTTTATAATATGCAACTCTGAGAAGTCAAAATATATTAGTTATAAGGGTTATAAACTTGCAATTACAAGAAAAATCTTTTTTTTATTAACACTATATTATAGAAACCTGATTCCACCATGGAATAAAAATAAAATAATAATAAAAAATGTAATAAAATAAATAAAAAAATGAAAAGAATATTAAACTAAAATAAAATAAAACAATGAAACATAAAATAAAAGGCTTTATCCCACAACTTCCACTTGTTTTCCCTCACAATTTTAAGTTTATAACATGCAACTCTGAGAAGAGAAGTCAAAATATAGAGTTATTATCGTGCAATTACAAGAAAAAAGTTAGAATTGAGATAAAACGTCTATTGTAAGATTTAAACATGCAGTTATGAGAAATGATTAAATGCAAATGTAAATGTATAAAAAGAGGCAGAATTTCAAGATATAAACTAGAGTTCTGAGAGGGAAACTCAAATTGTTATTAAAGTCACATTTACCTTTTATTAATTTTTAATCCATTGAAAACATGCTTCCTTATATATAAAATGATAGTGCTTCTTTAAAATAAAACGGTCCGACAAAAGCGTGTTCATGTTAATTAGGAAGCTCATAAAATGAACACTGCCTCCGTAACGAATCCCCACTGTATGGAATAATGTAACATTAATGCACATTTTATGAGCTTATTTGACTTCGCCGCTTTGCTGCAATCTATCAAAACTTTTCATTCGGCTTAATGTAGCTGCACTCATTTAATCGTCTGATTGATTTTTTTTCGGTCTTCTTGCCTGGTGCTCACAAAGCCCAATTTATTTCAGTCCCTGCAGCTGGAATATGTAAATGATGAGCGCGTGCTAATGTTCGCGTGTCAATCTGACTGTTACACGCTTGGCCTTTGTTTTAGGTGAGATTGCTGATGCTGTTTTATTTTATCATGTTATCATGTTGGCACATTGCTGGGCTTATTATCATTCTGAAGGGCAGCAGGACTCCGAGATGCTCTTTCAGGAGCACCAATGAATGGAAAACTATGTATTAGACTCTGCTGAAACATGATGGCACACAAGGGCACCGCTGTATCCATCTGTTGGCAGAAGCATTTCATATGTAGTATTTTATGCCACATCTTGGGTTTCATTTCTTTGCTATTTTGGTACATTTGATGCAAGTTTTTTGTGGAGACTGGAGAGTGAGTGACACATTTTGTTTTGACATTTCTAAGTGAGAAGTTTATGCATCTCTTAATTCTAAATTAAAGTAGTTTAGACGTCTACTTCTCTCTAAACTGTCAATTTATCTCAAGTGCAAAGATGTTTCAACTTAAGTAAATCAATAATATTTAATTTATATTTCTAGGATTATATTGTAATATACTTAATATTTTAGCTCTGCTCAGCTGTAAAATAATTAAGTAGAGATGTCATTTTCAGTATAAAAAATCTATATACAAGACCTGTCAAAAGTATTCAAACAGTAATTTTTAAAGACTCTTCTGCTCACCAAGCCTGCATTTATTTGATCCAAAGTCCAGCAAAAACAGAACAATTTTGAAATGTTTACCATTTAAAATAATGTTTTCTATTTGAATATATTTTAAAATGGAGGTTTTAGCATCATTACTCCAGTCACATGATTCTTCTGAAATCATTCTAATATTTTGATTTGCTGCTCAAAAAACATTATTATTATTATTATTATTATTATTATTATTATTATTATTATTATTATTATTATTATTATTATGTTAAAAACTGCGGAGTAGTTTTTATTCAGGTTTCTTTGAATAGAAAATTCAGAAGAACAGCATTTATCTGAAATAGAAATCTTTAACATTATAAATGCATTTAGCATCACTTTCAATTTAAAGCATCCTTGCTTAAGAAAAGTATTAATTCTGGAGGATCATGTGACACTGAAGACTGGAGCAATGATGCTGAAAATACAGCTTTGAAATCACAGGAATAAATTATATTTTAAAATCTATTCAAATAGAAAGGCATTTTTAAATAGTTTGACAGTTTTTCTGTACTTTAGATCAAATAAATGCAGGCTTGGTGAGCAGAAGAGACTTCTTCAAAAAAATAAAAACAAACTTTTGACTTGTAGTGTATATGTTTGTTTTTCACAGGTTAATTTGTTAGCATGTTAGTAAACTAAAAAAACAAACAAACCCTAAAACCATACCAAAAAGATTTAGCTTCATTTACATTATATAACTTTAACTAAAACTGAAATAAAAACGTACACAAAAAAACACTTAAAGGTTATTGCGACTTATTTCTCAGAATTGTGAAATAGAAACTTGCAATTGCAAGTTATAAAGTCAGAATTGTGAGATAAAAATTAGAAATTGTGAGAAAAAGTCAGAATTGTAAGATAAGATGCAATTCTGAGAAATGAAGTCAAAATTTTGTGATATAAACTCACAATTAAGTCAGAATTGTGAGATATAAACTTGCAATTCTGTGAGCATATCAGTCTTTTTTCTCCTCAAATGGACTTTATAACTCACAACTTCAAGTTTTTTGAGAAAAAAGTCAAAATTGCGAGATACAAACTCGCGATTGTGAGAAAAAATAAGAATTGCAAGTTTATATCTCGCAATGCTGACATTATTTCTCGTAATTGTAAATTTATATCCTTAATTTCCTAATTCAGGATTTGTTGCAATTCTGCTCTAATAACTCGCAATTGTGAGTCTATGTCTCACAGTTCTAAAAAAAAAAAAAAAGTCAAAATCCCGAAATGTAAACTCACTTGCGAGAAAAAAAAAGTCAAAATTGTCAAATACAAACTCGCAATTGCAAGAAAAAAGTCAGAATTGCGGGCTCATATCATGCAATTCTGACTTTATTTCTCGCAATTGACTATAGCTCGCAATTGAGAATTTGTCTCACAGTATTAAGAAAAAAGTCCACATCTTGCAATTGCAAGAAAAAAAAATCTGAATTGCAAGTTCATATCATGCAATTCTGGCTTTATTTCTGGCAATTGAGTTTGTCTCACAGTACTAAGAAAAAAAAAGTCAGAACTGTGAGATGGCGCAATTACCTTGTTTTATTTTTTTATTCAGTGGCGGAAACTGGCTTCCATTCAAAAGCACACAACAAAATTACTAAAACTATGACTCAAATTGAATTTAACAAGAAAATATAAAATAAACTGCTCTCTAGCATTGTGGTAAGATGACAAGAAAATTAATTTTTGAAAATAAAATGGAAGTTCATTAGTTGAAACAAATGAGGAATTTCATTCTTCAAAGTCATGAGTTGATTCGTCGTTTGTTCATCAATAACAGGGGAGTTTGTGCTGAACATGTATTTGTGCAGGAAATATATGCTGTCAGATTTGAGAATAAAGAAGGCTGTGTGTGTGTGTGTGTGTGTGTGTGTGTGTGTGTGTGTGTGTGTGTGTGTGTGTGTGTGTGTGTGTGTGTGTGTGTGTGTGTGTGTGTGTGTGTGTGTGTGTGTGTGTTTGTTTGTGTGTGTATGAGTCAGCGCTGAAGGCTACAGGCGGTGTTTACTGCTCTCCACACGCTTTAGAAAAATTGCTGGTTTGGTTTAGCTGACGCATGATGTGTGGAGATAGAAAGAGGAAGTCAAATCAAGGTTGTGATCTCCATTCTCTAGTTTTATTAATAAAATCCAAAATGATTTGCGCTCAGAATCGGTGAAGCTGGGAGGAGTGGAAGCACAGGAGAAGATTACCGCAGTTAGAAAGCCATTCGCTGATCTGCTTGGATAACGTCCTGAAATAAAGATAACCGGTTGATCGGCAAGAGCAGATCAGACATCGAGCCACACAGACAGGAACTTGATAGTGTGACACAATACAGTAATAATACAGTAAGCTTCAAAACACTGCATATGCTTTCAGTTACATCTGAACAGAAGGTCATGGTAATCTGTAAAGCTTTTGTAGTATTTCAGACCAAAACAATATTCAGCGAGAAAATATAGAACAGGAGTCATCAAGGTAATTATAGTATAACTAAAACTAAAGATTTTTGTCACTTGAAGTATAAAAAAAAATGCAGTTGAGGTCAAAAGTTTACATACACCTCTCAGAATCTGCTAAATGTTAATTATTGTACTAAAATAAGAGGGATCATACAGAATGCATGTTATTTTTCATTTTGTACTGACCTAAATAATAATAATTTCACATAAAAGATGTTTACATATAGTCCACAAGAGAAAATAATAGTTGAATTTATAAAAATGACCCTGTTTAAAAATGTACATACACTTGATTCTTAATACTGTGTTACCTGAATGATCCACATCTGTTTTTTTGTTCAGTGATAGTTGTTCATGAGTCTTTTGTTTGTCCTAGTCAGTTAAACTGCCTGATTTTCTTCAGAAAAATCCTTCAGGTCCCAAAATTCTTTGGGTTTTCAGCATGTTTTTTTTTTTTTTTTTTTGTATGTGAACCCTTTCCAGCAATGACTGAATGATTTTGAGATTCATCTTTTCACACTGAGGACAACTGAGGGACTCATATGCAACTATTACAGAAGGTTCAAATGCTCACTGATGCTTCAAAAGGAAACACAACGCATTAAAAGATGGGGCTAAAAAACGTTTGAACAGAATGAAGATGTGTACATTTTTCTTATTTTGTCTGAATATCATATTGTTTTCATTTAGTACTGCATTTCAGAAGCTACAGAAAATACTTACATGTTTCCCAGAGGACAAATAAAGTTATATTTACCCTGATCTTCAAATTAAAAAAAAGTGAACATTTCACCTACCTGATTGGGAATGATAAGAACAAACACAAATGTTGTCATGATTCTTGCTCTGGAAATCCTGGTACAGTTTGACCAACCTCAAACGCCTTTTGTTCCTCAGACAGTTTGTGCACTCTTGTCCTTGATTTGTTATAACTTCTGGCAGTCTATAGTACTCAATGTTTTTCCTGGTCTGACCGATTAGTACAGCTCAAAACATGACAATAATTGACCGTTTTCAGCAGCGATAATCAGCGAAATATTTGAGTTTCATTTGGTTCAGTGGTATTGGTTACGTTCAGTGCTGACAATATGGCCAATTGATGGTGTGTCGTGAAAACACTATATGTTTATAAGACTGAATGTGTTCCTGCATGTCTTTTCTTTAATAAATTAGCTCTAGATGTCATTTTAGTTTGGTATTTTAGTTCAAATGTTAATTTAGTAGTTTAAAAAAAGGCCTTGTTGACCCCAAAACCGCAATACGTACGTAGTTAAATGTAACTAAAATTAAAATTAATGTAAAATTTTATTTATAGACTATTATAAACAACAAAAAAGTTTTTAAAATATAACTCAAAATAATAATTAAAACTATTATATGAATTAAATTATACTAAAATGACTCAATGATTGGTACAAGAACACATTTTTTCAACTTATTTAAAGTTGAAACACTAAAATTACTAAAATTGAAAAAATACAAATATTTAGACAAATAATAATAAAAAAACACAACGCAATTTCTAAAACTATTTAAAATTAAAATAGAAAATCTAAAAATCATCATTGCAGACTTACCACAAGGTTGTTATCATTAATTAAATCTAAAACTAGCAAAACATTTTTTGTTTATTGAAATAAAGCTGGAATAAAATATACATAATAGAAAAAATGATCTCTAATTTTTATTTAGTTTAAGTTGAAGCACTAAAATTGCTAATTGGAAATAGAATAAAAACTACCATTGGCTTACCATTGGTACAAGAACACATTTTTAAATCTTATTTTAAGTTGAAACACTAAAATTGAAAAAATATAAATATTTAGACAAAAAATAATTATAAAAATGAGAAAAAACACAACTAAATTTCTAAAACTTATTAAAATTAAAATAGAAAATCTAAAAAATCATCATTGCAGACTTACCACAGGGTTGTTATCATTAATTAAAGCTGCATTTCAGCATTAATACTCCAATCTTCAGTGTCATGACACACTGACCCAAAAACTTTAAACACTTAATTCCAAATATTTTTGTCCGCAGTAATCAAAAAGAATAAAATATAAATATTAGAATAAAAAGTTATCTCTAATTTTTATTGTTTAAGTTGAAGCACTAAAATTGCTAACTGGAAATATGGGAATAAAAACTACCATGGGCTTACCATTGGTACAAAAATTGAAAAAATACTAATATTTAAACAAAATAATTAGAAAAAACACAAATTTCTAAAACTAATTAAAATTAAAATAGAAAATCTAAAAATAAAAACAAATTACTTATTAGCAACTATTATGGTATCTCAATGATAAAAATAAAGTAAAATAAACACTGAGCAGGACTTGAAGGTTTTACTTTTTGATTGTTGTGGACAAAAATATTTTTATTCAGAATTAAGTGTTTAAAGTTTTTGAGTCAGTGTGTCACGACACTAAAGACTGGAGTAATGATGCTGAAAATTCAGCTTTAAATCACAGGAATAAATTACATTTTAAGATATATTTAAATAGAAAACACTTATTTCAAATTGAAATAATATTTCACATTTTGTCCTGTTTTCACTGCATTTTTGGTCAAATAAACAGCCTTGGAGAGCAGAAGAGAGTGCATTAAGAAAATGGTCACTTTTGCTTTCAGTTGGTTCTCTCACTTATTTATTGACTTGACGATTTCTAATTTCTCTGTTCCGCTTGACAGATCCTGCACTTCACGAGCGAAAAAGGCTCATGTCATCAGAAATTGTACAGCACATGGAGAGTGACTTTTATGACTTTGAGATGAACTGCGGTCTGCTGCTGCTTCAGACAGGTCGGTTCTGCTTGAGAAATAATGCTGCCCATTACCCATAATGACTGCCATGGGAAGGACCTGTGACAGGCTTCACTCCTACACACTCGTTTCATTTTTTTTTAGTCTTTGGCCTGCTTTCCTGAGAACGTTACAAAACATGCTCTGGAGATCTTAAGATCAAGTACATTATGTTGAGATGGATCCAGCACCTGGTTCCCAAAGCAGCGCGTGGATCGCCTGTTAAATAGAGCTGAAGCACACTGTTACAGGAGCTGTCGAGCCCAAAGAAGGCCAAAACGTTTGCCAATGTCTTCAGTAGTTTCTTTCCAACACGAAAATACTGGCAGATGGGAATCCATGTAATCTTTTCTGCATGCTAAATGTTAAAACATTAAGCTCCTACTGAATATAGTTTGCATAAATGAATAAATGTAAATGTAAGTTTGGTAAAACACGGTTTTAGAAATGTTCACATGAATATGTGCAAGCATAAGTTCATACGAAAGGGACAAAAGCCTGAAAATTCCTGCCAAATCAAATCTACAATCTTTCAGTAATGAATATAAATGATCATTGTAGACTTACCCACAGGGTTGTTATCATTAATTAAATATAAAACTAGTAAAACATTTTTGTTTATTGAAATAAAGCTGGAATAAAATATAAATATTAGATTCAAATTTATCTCAAATTTTTATTCAGTTTAAGTTGAAGCACTAAAATTGCTAACTGGAAATAGAATAAAAACTACAACTGAACTGAAATAAAACTGAAATATTTATTTCCGTATTATTTAAATAATACTAAAACAAATACAACTAAAACGGAAATAAAAGTAAATTAAAGAGTAATATTAAATATAAAATATTTAAATAATTTAAAATAAAATAAAAAATATTATTTAAATATATAATTTTTTTCAATATTATTTAAATAATACTAAAACAAATCAACTGATACAGAAATCAAAATAAATAGTAATATTTAAAAATTAATAAGAATGACAAAAGCAAGTAACACAGTTACTAAAAATGTAACTAAAACTAAAATGAAAGTAAAACCGAATGTATTAAAAAAGCTATATCAAAATATTAAATAATTTAAAATAAAATAACTATTATTATTATTATTTTTTTTTTTTTTTTATATATATTTTTAAAATGATACTAAAACAAATAAAACTAAAACAGAAATAAAACACAAAATTACTAACATATATTTTGTAAATAATCCTAAAATATTACTTAAGCTGAAGCACTAAAATTACTAACTGGAAATAAATACAAAATAAAAAAAGAACTAATAAAACTGAAATAAAAAATTAAATAGTAATATTAAAAAAGAATAATAATAAAATATTTTATTTATTTATTTTTTAAATGTATTTATATTTCATTATTATAAGCTAAAACTGAAATAAAACTAAAACTGAAATAAAAAATATAAAATTAAATTGAAAAACTATTCTGCAAATACGTTTGAAAATTAAGTTTATTAATATTTTAAATTAACCTTTTTATATTTTTCATTTTATGGTTATAGTTAAAGTTTTAGATTTTGTATGCGTTTTTGTCAGGGCTATTTTAGTTAACTAAAAACTTTAAAAAAAAAACTTAAACTGAAAAAAAACATGGTTTATGTAATTATACAAAGCAGTTTATTAATATTTTAAATTAGTTTTTGTTTTATGTAAAACCATATTAGAACTTATATAGGCTTAAACTTAAACTTAAAGCTTAAATGAAAGTTAAATAGTAATATTAAAATAATGATTATAATACAAATATTTTATTTATTTTAAAAAAAAAATTTAAAATGTATTTATATTTCATTATTATAAGCTTAAATTTAAATAAAAGTAAATGTTTTTTTAAATAAACAAATAAAATGTCAAAAGCACATAAAATTAAAAATGTAACTAAAATATAAATAAAAGAAAAACTAAGTATCGAAATAAGTTATTTCAAAGCTATTTCTTAAATAACACTGGCTCATCATCATGACTTAATGAAAATTAAATGAGTACACTGATGTTAGAATTTTTTATTTCTCAAATATAGTGTACAATAATCCCAATGCATTAATGTCATTTATTCAGTGTCCTCTAATGAACAGAAAGCAAGTGGAAAGATGCATTAAAATTGCACGTAATGGACTTATGAGTGGCCCGATACTCAGATAATGATGCTTTTTGAAAACGTGCCGTGGAGATTAAGAACTACTTACAAGCTACTAAAATACCCGACTTATTGCTTCAGGGAAGCCAGTTTCTTTCCTCCTTTCTTCATTTCACAATTAATTGCGGTTTTGACAGTGGAAACAGCTCTGAGCTTTGTGATGTGCTTTAAACGTGTATTTTTTTTCTGAAGAGAAGTACATTAAGACCGCCTGAAGCCCGGGCGTCACACTGTGCCGTGTCAGCCTTTCGCCTTTATCTTCTTCAGTTTGCATCCCTGCGATTGCAGAAATAAGTGTTTGTCGGAGTTGTCTACCAGTAATCATTCAATTATGTGTTATCGTTTGAAAACACAAAGTCTGGCGTCACGCAGAGAGGTCTTATCAAGGCCAGCTTTAATTAGAAATCTGGTGGGAAAGGGACATTCTCAAGTGGGGAGAAGGCATTCTTTGCCGAGACCTTCATGCATCATTAAATGGCAGCCAGGATAAACGAGGCCTTTCAAATGGAAAGGAGATGATGATCTGAGCCAAATGGGAAAACACAGCACGCGTGTTTGTGTTTGTGCGTGTCTGACGCGCCGTTCTGGTTTTATGCATTATTTAATAATCTCTCGCTCTACAGTATTCTTAATATGTGTTTTTCTGTGTAACTGCAAAGATGAGATCCTGAGGGGCCGTTCACGTGAGATTCGTTCATGCGTCTGTGCTAATTTCTAATTGTGAGTTTGTGTAAATATGCGCGATGAACGTCCTTGGCAGGCATTTTTCCTTGAATGCAGTGTATTTTATGTCCACATCAAATACAGATTGAGTATCTTTAATGTAGGGCTGAATTTGAACATTAATTCATTTTGTAATATATTTACTATATCTGTACAAAATACAAAAAAAAGTTACCCTGCTGACTAAAAATGTTAAGTTTAGTCAACTTGAAATTTTAAATTACTTAATGTTAAGTGAAAACTTCATATTTTTGTTTAGTAGATATTTTAGTTGACTAAACTTAAACTTTTCAGTCAATGGCGAGGTAACAAATTATTTTAAGTTGAAACAACTCATTTCTTTTTTACAGTGTAACATGAAAAACGACCAGTTTATGAAGAAATATTCGAGGTGTTGCTTTGTTTTTTACTTTTTCTAGCCAAAATGTTTTGAACAGTTGAGGCCATTTTCTCAAAATGACTGTTTTCTCCTACACTGAGCCTTTTTACAGAGGATTTTGTTCATATATAATTTGCTTGATTTTATGCAACATTGTATTCCCCCAAAAATGGAAAAAAAAAACTGTTTTTTTTTTTAATTATGAAGTGACAATATGAGATACCCAAAATCTCCTTTATAAAAACACTTGACTCTAACATGTCAAAAAAAATTCAACAAGCATTTCGAAACTGACTTCATCCAGTGTTTACATTTTTATACTAGAAATGTATGCAAATCAGTGCATATTTTATCAAATAATGCCTCATTTGCATATTCAAACCTAACATTTTAGAAAACTTATAATACAAAACATGTTTGCAATTATCAGTGTAATCAATTAACTGGGTAAATAAGGTGATATCTGTCTAGTTTATTTTTTTGTACCCTATTCACCTGCAGTGTATTTTACGTCCACATCAAATACAGATTGAGTATCTTTAATGTAGGGCTGAATTTGAACATTAATTCATTTTGTAATATATTTACTATATCTGTACAAAATACAAAAAAAGTTACCCTGCTGACTAAAAATGTTAAGTTTAGTCAACTTGAAATTTTAAATTACTTCATATTTTTGTTTAGTAGATATTTTAGTTGACTAAACTTAAACTTTTCAGTCAATGGCGAGGTAACAAATTATTTTAAGTTGAAACAACTCATTTCTTTTTTTACAGTGTAACATGAAAAACGACCAGTTTATGAAGAAATATTCGAGGTGTTGCTTAATTTTTTACTTTTTCTAGCCAAAATGTTTTGAACAGTTTTGAGGCCGTTTTCTCAAAATGACTGTTTTCTCCTACACTGAGCCTTTTTACAGAGGATTTTGTTCATATATAATTTGCTTGATTTTATGCAACATTGTATTCCCCCAAAAATGGTAAAAAAAAATAATAATTCTGTCTGTTCTAAGTTTTTTTTTAAATTATGAAGTGACAATATGAGATACCCAAATTCCCCTTTATAAAAACACTTGACTCTAACATGTCAAAAAAATTCAACAAGCATTTTGAAACCGACTTCATCCAGTGTTTACATTTTTATACTAGAAATGTATGCAAATCAGTGCATATTTTATCAAATAATGGCTAATTTGCATATTTAAACCTAACATTTTAGAAAACTTATAATACAAAACATGTTTGCAATTATCAGTGTAATCAATTAACTGGGTAAATAAGGTGATATCTGTCTAGTTTATTTTTTTGTACCCTATTCACCTGCAGTGTATTTTACGTCCACATCAAATACAGATTGAGTATCTTTAATGTAGGGCTGAATTTGAACATTAAACTTCAGGTTAATAACAAAACTTAATTCTATATTTTTGTTTAGAAGATATTTTAGTTGACTAAACTTAATGTTTAGTCAGCAGCGGGGTAACAAATTATTTTAAGTTGAAACAACAAATTTCTTTTTTTACAGTGTGACATGAAAAACTGGCAGTTTATGAAGAAATATTCTAGGTGTTCCTTCATTTTTTACTTTCTCTAGTCAAAACGTTTTGAACAAAACATTTTGCCTGGGAATATTTTCCTGGGAGTTGATGTTCAGTTTATAGGTTTTTCTGTGTTTTCAGTATCACTTTCCATTATTTATTCATATATATTCCTGTTATTTTTTATTATTTTTTTTTTTTATCATCCTCCGGAAGTGACATCATTTGGAGGGAAAACAACAGCATGTCAGTCAGTATTAGCAATGGATTTGTGATGTTTTGTGCTGTAAGTTGGTTATCTTGTTTTCTGAAATTATGCAAATCGTTTTTGAAAATTAAGTTTATTATTATTTTGAATTAGCTTTTATTTTTATCCGAGATGTATGTGCTTTTTTCTGTAAGATTCAGACCTTGAAATAAGATGTTTTCTAAATTTATGCAAATCTATTTGGAAAATTAAGTAATTAGTATTTTAATAATATTTTAATAATATTTTAAAATTAGTTTTTACTTATATTTCCCTTTTTCTAATTTTTCAGTTTACTTCATGTTTTAGATTTATGTGCTGTTGTTAAAACCAGAAAAGAAGTTGAAATAAATAAACTGAAAAACTGTTTTCTGACATTATTCAAATGAATTTAGCATAATTTTGAATTAGCTTTCATTTTTATACTTTCCATTTTAATTTTACGTTTAGTTTAAGTTTTAGATTTTTTCTGTGTTTTGTCAGGTGTATTTTAGTTAACTAAAATGAAATCCGTAAAAGTATTTGAAATAAAATAAACGTAAAAAATATATATGTTCCCTATAATTACACAAATCAGTTTGAAGATTAAGTTTCTTAGTATTTTGACTTGGTTTTTGTTTTTATATTTTCCATTTTTATTTTAAGTTAGTTTAAGTTTTAGATGTTTTATGTGCTTTTGACTGAGCTATTTTAGTGAACTAAAACTAAAATTAAAACCATAAAAGAACTTGAAATAAAATAAACTGAAAAATTTAGTTTTCTAAAACTATGCAAATCTTTTTGAAAAATAAATTAAATAAAAAAAATTTAATTAGCTTTTATTTTCATATTTTGCATTTTTACTTTTTTCTGTGCTTTTGTTGGGGCTATAACCATAAAAACTGCTTATTGTTTCAGTAATTTTAGTACTTCAATTTAAACATTTATTTCTGTTAGTTGCCAAGGTAAAGAAAGTTTTCATGTAATATTTATATTTTATTTCACATTTGTTTCAATTAATAACAATTTGTAATAGTTTTAATTAACTTTAGCTCTTTATTTCCACCCTGTTAAGTGTCTTTACTTATAATTGTGCAAAAAGGTGAAAAGATTACAACATAAGCATATTCGTTATTTTTACAAAACTGTTATTTAATTCCTGTAAATGTAAAAGTCCCAAAGCCATTATTTACATCTAACCTTTGGTAGATTAAAGTTTTAATGGCCTGTCCTCTGAGACTCATACTGCACTTGTGCCATTTTGATAGTTTCTATAGAAATGCAGTTTTGTAAATTGAAAATGTCATGTGTTAAAGTAGAGATGTCTTCATTGGTTAGGCATTTGAGCACCCTGCTTTCAGATCAGTGTGAGACTATAAATCACAGTCCTCTGTCTCTGATGTATAGAGGACAGTATAATTGCTCTCTTTACTGAGTCGACTGCAGAAAGCTGAACCTAGCGGCTAGAAGAAATGGATGCCAGCGCTTTGATGAATAGGTGTCTTCATATTGTTCCTCTACTACGGATTTGCCCCCCGCAGAACCATAAATCACCATATACGTTGTATCTTCTGGTTGTTTTGTGTAATTATTTCACTGGTTTGTAATGTGAGGTTCAAGATATGACTTGTATTTCCCTTTCATGAATATACATGGCTTTGCTGGATGATTTGCAATGCATGCCAAATGGGAAGGGGGTGACTGCTTTCGGCAATGCAAGTCAAATTTGAATGAGTTCGGGCCTAGCTTGGATCCTGCCTGTAAAAACTGGAGGAAGCGTTGTTTTTCAACATTTCCTCAGGAATTTAGCAGTGTTTCAGTGCATTAGCTCCAGCGCATCTCATTAGATTTCAGGTACGGCAGTGTCTTCCTGTGTGGCTGCTTATTCTGCTGAAATGTGCTTCGACTTATGTTTTTTAACATGGTAAATAAATGGGATGTTGCTAGTAGATGCTGATCTTTTATTAACATACTACTGAGATTTTTACCTCACAGCTTGTATTGCAGAATTTCGCTGGTAGCATGTAGATAACTCTGATTCAACAGAGGAATTTCATTAGTTCAACACAAGTTGGACATGCAGCTTTAATCTTGATTAATTGTGCTTGTTTTATTGCCTGTCATTTTCTTCTCAAATGATTAGACATGCTTTTTAAACAGCGTACTGTAAAACAATAAAAACAATTAACGGCAATCATAACATAATTGTCATACAGCTTCATAAAAAGTACACTACATTGTCTTCTCATAACTATAAAAATAAATATTGACATGAAAATGTGTTAAATTAAAGTGCACTGGAAGTGTTCTTTCATAATCATCTGTTTTCCAGTCGTTTTGACACAAAGAGCATTTTCTTTTTCTTGAAAATGCTAGTAAACATTATCACACTGGACTAAAATGTAGTGACTGAGTTTAATTTGGATATTTTTTCTACTTTTTAAGAAAAAAAATGACTGGCCTACAAATTGCTTGTAAATCCTTTATTACACTATATTAATATTCGAGGTCATCCTTCATTTTTTTATGTAAATGTTTTATGTTTTGAATATCATTTTAGTTGATGTTCAGTTTATAGGTTTTCCTGTGTTTCCAGTGTCACTTTTTCCATTTTGGGGGGAGAAAAACATGTCAGTCAGTATTAGCAATGAATTTGTGACGTTTTGTGCAATTAGTTTGTTTGTTCTTCATTTATCTTGTTTTCTGAAATTATGCAAATCAGTTTGAAAATTAAGTTTATTAATAATTTTATTTTGCTTTTATTTTTATACATTTTATTACGTGCTTTTTTTCAGGACTATTTTAATGAGCTAAAATTAAAACTGTAAGATTAAGACCTTGAAATAAGATGTTTTCTAAAATTATGTAAATCTGTTTGAAAATTAAGGTAATTAATATTTTAATATTTTAAAATTAGCTTTTAGCTAAAACTACAGTTATAACTGTAAAAGATATGGTTTGTTAGGATAGGACAATATTTGGTCGAGATGCAATTATTTGAAAATCTGGAAGCTGAGGGTGCAAAAGCAAAAATCTAAATATTGACAAAATTGCCTTTAAAGTTGTCCAAATTAAGTTCTTAGTAATGCATATTACTAATCAAAGATTAAGTGTTTATATATTTACTGTAGGAAATTTACAAAATATCATCATGGAACATGATCTTTACTAATTATCCTAATGATTTTTTAGTATCTCATAATTTTGTCATTAAAAAACACTCATTTTGACCCATACAATGTATTGTTGGCTATTGCTACAAATATACCCGTGCTAATTACGACTGCTTTTGTGGTCCAGACAATTAAGCAATTTTAAAAGGCCATCAAAAACTAGAGATGCACCGATTGCAACTTTCTTGGCCGATTCCGATTTTTCAGTAAGTGTGACCTGCTGGTTCTGATTATTTTTTTTTTTATTATTGATTTTTTTTTAAAGAACTGTAATGAAAGCATATACAGAAATATTTTCTTCAATTAAATTTATTTTTTAATAAAATAAATTATTAAACATTACAGGAACTTCTTACAACAAAATAACTTACAAACAAAATAAAGTGCTTTGTGCCTTGAAAACGGTATAAAATAAGTTCCTGTCACTGACATAGTAGAGTTAAAATCTTTTCCTCAATGTATTTTTTTATTTTATAATAAAAGAAATGAATAAACATTACATGATCTTCTCACAATAAAATAGATTTAACAAAATAAAGTGAAAAGAGTTAGAAATAAAATATAACTAACAAAGTAGGCTTACTAAAATCTACTTTTCTTCAATTATTTTTATTATTTTTTAAACATTAATTACAGGATCGTCTCACAACAATAACTTTAATAAAAAATGCACTGTGTCGAAATAACAATGCTAATACTAAATGCTATTACTTGAGCATTAATGCCAATTTTTTTGATAAAGAAAATCATTTCTGCCTTGTCACCAGTTAATCCAGCGGTACTACACTTAGGAACATTCATTCACATATTTGCGCTACGCCACCGCATACAGCGTCTTCACACACAGATGAAACTTACTAAAGAAGTGTGACATAAATGCATCTGTAAATAAATCTAATTTAAATTCAAGTCTCGCACGCTTTAATGACCTTCAAATAGAACATATACGCTCGCTTCGAACCATTAGTTTGATCTACCACATGTCCAGCCAAGCTAAACAAGCACTCACTTTCGACACTTGGCCTTACTAATGTTACAAACTGCGATCTTTGTGTCATCTTCACTCACAGAAAGAACTTCCACACCAACGCGTGTTTATATGCTAGCCTGTGACTAGGGCTGCACGATATTGGGAAAAAATTACATTGCAGTATATTTTTTTTCTTGCGATGTGTTCAAATTCATTTATGTTCATCAGGTTGTTTTGAACTGCTTAAAAATCAAATAATAATTCAAGAATAATTGGGGTAATTTTGTAAGCATTTTCAAAGAATAAAAAAAATGTAAAAGTACAGTATCAAAACCCTGAAATAAAATACTTTTTAAAGCTTACTTTGGGTAGTTTCGTAAACAGTTTGACTCACCGTATTCACTGTCAATTCAGGCAAATCAAGGCTCTAATATGAAATTAATAATGAATGTTGCTTTTACCCTGATGAAAGGGAAATCAGCTTCTTCCTTTCACGAAAAACATTAAAAGCTTAGCCAAGATGGAGGGAACAGCTGATCATAGCTGTTACAGGGATAACATTTTTTTTAGCAGCAGAGCTACTGCAAGCAATTTTTAGTTTTGGAAATCCATTTATCTTTGTTTATTTATCTTTAGGAGAGCGCGGGTCATGGTTGCTTAGCAACGGCAGACGCCACTCTGCCACTCAAGTTACAGAGCGCTTTGGAAAAGAGAAAGCTTATGGAACGCACTTGGGGACAATACCTATTATATGAAACGCGTGAAATTTAGACGCATTGACACGCACAGTTTTTACGCGTCTTTTTGGTCCGTGTAAACACAAACGCTTTGAACGTCTGTACGCGAAGTTTTTTGTCATGTTATTTAATGACACGATCGTTTGTATCGCCTTAACGCAACATTTTTGACCGTGTGTTTCTAGACGAATGTTTTCGTCGTATAAACACAACATTTTTGAATGTGTAATATTTCTGAGTCTTATTTGATTTGCGACATCTTAATTTTTCTGTTTTAGTTGAACTGGTGATAATTTAGGGTCAATGATTAAATACATTCAATGACTGCATGAATCCATAATTAAAATTATATTCTTTTGTAACGTTAAAGGAATCCCGTAGGCAGGCCCGGTTCTACAGGGGTGCTTGAGGGTGCTAAGCACTCTCAAATGAAATCAATAGCACCCTCAGTTACATCTGTAATAAATGGCATTTTATTGCAGATTTAGACCAATCCAGTGCGTTATGGTTTGCGCTCTGGAGGTCTATTTCTATTATGTTTTTGCTGAGTTAAGCAATGTAGCCAACCACGCACATATCTGTTGATTTCTCGAATCAGCGGTGTTATCCACTCATCGTTCAAATCGCCGGAGTTTTTGTTGAGGTAATGTTATTGTGTTAAGCACGAATCATATCATTATAACAACAAAGACGTGGTGTAAATAAGAGAGATTCGAACTTCATTGTTTGTAGTCTATCTTTGTGAGATCGCACTAAGCATAACATCTGAGACTTGAGTCAGGGCAAGAAAAAAAAAGATTCATAAAAGTTACATTTAGGGTAAGGTTAGGGGTAGCTCTAGGTCTTTAATATTTCAATAAGTTGCCACGATTTTAATACTGTTTTATAAATATAATGATTTACTGTCAGTTATATTGCAGGATGTTTAATGCACAACAGTACTGAGGAGGAAATAGTAACGTCACTATTTATAAGTATAGCATCTAAATGTCTACTGAATCCACAACTATTGCTATTTACACTTGGACTTGGACTGGCTGCCCCACAGTTTACGTTTTATGGTCCGCCTGCTGTAGTGATTCTGTAATGTTTATGTGTCGTATGATTGTGTCTGGGTTTAAACGTTGAATAAAGATTTGTAAATTGTCATAGGCTAATGGTGCTTTGTTTTCTGCTTTTGGATTTGCCTGATTGTTATAATATAATTGTTAAATTTGTGATTGTTACAATATATTGTTGTTATTATATTATTTTTTATCTGACATATACAGCTATATTATTGTTATATGTTATTATAATAAATTCACCCTTTCACGTTACCGGAGACAAAAAAAACCTGCATGAGTACAAACGGGATGAGATGCCACAGCATGACACAGCACTGACATCACAACCAACGTATGAATGCATCACTGACTCTAAAGTTTTACGCTTGCTTATGTACATACCAACGTCTTATTCACGAACAAATGTTACGTGTGACGTTTGCATAGGTATTTGCTTACCTAACAGCACATCATCCTTCACGAAAAGAAATGTTGTCTGATGTTTATATATGTATACAGCAACGTGCCATTGCATCACAAATGCAAATGAAATCCTAAATAGAGCAACGCTATTGGCTGTTGAGCGGTCTGATGTGACACCCGAACATATACTTCGTATTAACGCGTACAAACTGTGCGTGTTAATGCGTCCAAATTTTACGCGTTGTATAAAATAGGTATTGTCCCCAACGGCGTTCCATAAAAGCTGCACGCCTAGCGTTTTCCACGCGTCCCTTAAATTCGTAGTGTTTCCGCGAGTTGTGGCAACAACTGCCAGGCACTCCCGACAAAGCACCTGTTTTTGGTCAGCAGCATCCTTTTTGTATCCAAAATACTTCCATATGACCAACATTGCATTTCTTTTTGCGACCAAATCTTCCATTTCGGTGCTTTTCTCCCGTCCCGCGCTCATTTCGCCACGCGCACGCAGAGACTGCATGCATGAAGTAGGTGAAGCAACGTGTGCATTGTAGTTTTTAAAGAACCTTTAAACATTAATTACATTTTTACATCAGACACACATAAAAAAAATTTTCGCACATGTGTACATCGCGATGACGTTGCTGAAACGATCTATCGTGCAGCCCTACCTGTGACGTCATTGCATGCATCGCTGGCAATAAAAGGATCGGCTCAGAATCTGCAAGATGAGAAATTGACCAACCGGTCATCGATCAGGGCCGATCATGCGAAAAAACAGCCGATTCCGATCACTAGTCAGTCAATCGGTGCATCTCTATCAATAAACATTTTAGACTGGGAAACAGCAAATTGGGTAGAGGTTTTTCAAGGGTTAACTTTTTTAATGTAGTGAGACCATGTTAACCTTCAAGTTCATGCATGCTTTTGCACTTATAAAAGTTGAAAAAATAAACTTTTAAAGAGCGCATCTCATTAATGTGAGGACGCGCCGAAATGGAGACATTTTTATTGGCTTGTTGGCGCTTGATATATTTGCAGTAGGCTTGTAATTAGGCAAAACTATTGATGGAAAATATTAGAGACAGGATTAGTCACAGAGATATGACGCCAGCTTAAATCAATGCAAGACAGATTAAAAACACTATTATGATTGAAAGCCAATCTGCTGTGTATTCCTGCCAATGGTGGTATTTTTTTTTTAGGAGCGCTCGGACAAAGTGAGGAAGGTCGGCCACCGAGGAACTAAGTAGCCTTTTGTATTCAAAGCTGGAAAATACAGCAAACAGCCCTGTTGCATTTCAGTTTAACAGTTTATGTTATAATTTGGGTTTCAAAATGACAAGGCACCCACGCAGATGGAATTGATGGTTTGCCCATGTCATTGTAAAACATCTTCATCTGAGTATTTCCTCACTCTTTTTGGCAATAATCACACCGCTGGTGTGCGCGTAAACAGACAGTGAGTCATTTTGCGAAGCGGATGCTGGAGAGAATCGTTTTACTATCATTTAGTGAACATTTGGATGGCCGTGTGTTTGGCAGATGTGTCGATACTTGTGCACATGAGTGACAGGCTCTAAGTACTGTGTGGGATTCTGTGAGTCTCTCTGGCTGTCGTCCCACTGTTCTGTTGCCATGGTGACTGCCTGTCAATCACACAAATGAGCGCACCTGTTGAATCAATTAGCATTACATATAGCATTTTTTTCTTCTTTATTTATTTTTCCATCAATGCTCATCATTGTTACATTTGCCTGTAGTGCTTAATAGATTCAGAAATGCTAAAAAGAGGTTTAGAGCTTTGGCTCTGTTCCGAAACCTAGTCAGCTGCCTACATAGACAGCCTATTAAGGCATCGTCATTTGCTTTTATCATGAAAAACATTGTTTTGGATAAACTCATGTGCATCCTACATGAAGGCAATTCTACAACACACTGTGAATTATTATAATTCATTCAGTATGCTATGTACTGTGTATTTGTATGCTTATTAAAACCAGAGTTACAGATAAAAGTAAATCTCCCTTTCAGAATTATTTGACCAAAATAAGAGGGATCATACAAAATGCATGTTATTGTTTATTTAGTACTGATCTGAATATAATATTTCGCGTAAAAGTTTACATATAGTCCGCAATAGAAAATAATAGTTGAATTTATAAAAACAACCCGGTTCAAAAGTTTACATCTCCTTGATCCTTAATACTGTGTTACTTGAATGATTTTTTTTTTTTTTTTTGTTCAGTGATAGTTGATCATGAGTCCCTTGTTTGTCCTGAACAGTTAAACTGCCTGCTGTTCTTCAGAAAAATCCTTCAGGTCCCACAAATTCTTTGGTTTTTTAGCATTTTTGTGTATTTGAAACCTTTCCAACAATGACTGTTTGATTTTCAGATCCATCTTTTCACACTGAGGACAAATGCAACTATTAAAGTAGGTCAAACGCTCGCATGTTGCATTTAGAGCAGAATGGAGATGTGTAAATTTTTCTTATTGTGCCTAAATATCATATTTTTTCATTTAGTACACTCAATGCATCGTGTTTCCTTCTGGAGCATTGATAGTCAATGTTAATTATTGCATAAACTAATGATGAGTGATGGGACCTTATTGTAAAATGTAACCCTAAAACCACACAACAAACAAACAAAGTTACTTAAACATTAACTAAAAATATAATATAAATATAAGTTGAAATAAAATAATTTTAACTAACTAAACTAAAAGCAAAATGTTTAATTTAATAATAAAAATTACACAGCAAATATAAATTACTGAAACTAAAATTAAAATGAAAATATAAAACGATATACTAAAAATATGCTTAATTCATTCAGGATGCAATTTACTATGTATGTTTATGCTTATTAGTCAGTATTATCAATTACTAATTCTAAAACCATTTTAGATTTATTATTCTATTGTATTGTATTTTTTTTATTACTTATTGTGAAGTACATATTTTTATATATTTTTTTATTAATAGCCTACTGGTTATATTTCAGTTAGCTGCCAGGGCAACATTTCATTTAAATTGAAATATTAAAATAATTAAAGCGAAAATAAAAACTATACAAATGATAAAAACTTAAATGAAAACAGACAAAAATCTAATTCCAAAAAAAAAAAAAAAAACTATTTGTATCTCAATGATAATAAACTAACATTGATTAAAGCATTACACTTATTAAAGGAGAAGTTCACTTCCAGAACAAAAATGTACAGATAATTCACTCACCCCTTGTCATCCAAGATGTTCATGTCTTTCTTTCTTAAGTTGTAAAGAAATATTTTTTTGAGGAAAACATTTCAAGATTTCTCTCCATATAGTGGACTTCTATGGTGCCCCCGAGTTTGAACTTCTAAAACGCAGTTTAAATGCAGTTTCAAAGGGCTCTAAATGATCCCAGCCAAGGAAGAATGATTATATCCAGTGAAATGATCTGTTATTTTCTTTAAAAAAAGTGACAATATACACTTTTTAACCTCAAATGCTCATCTTGTCTAGCTCTGAAAAACTCCCATCTAATTTTTTCCTCCAACTTCAAAATCCTCCTACATCGCTGCAGAAGTGAGATGGGGTTTTTCGACATATCCTAACTGTTATGAACCGAAATACACAGAGTACACGCAGAGCTACACAAGATGAGCATTTGAGGTTAAAAATTATATAAATTGTAATTTAAAAAAAAATAATCAATTGTTCCACTTCCTTGGCTGAGATCGTTTAGAGCCTTTTGAATCTGCATTTAAACCGCATTTTGGAAGTTCAAACTTGGGGGCACCATAGAAGTCCACTACATGGAGAGAAATCCTGGAGTGTTTTTCTCAAAAAACAATTTCTTTATGACTGAAGAAAGAAAGACATGAACATCTTGGATGACAAGGGGTTGAGTAAATTATCTGTAAAGTTTTGTTCTGGAAGTGAACTTCTCCTTTAACATACCAACTCTAAATTCTATTGTAATCAATTCTATTGTAAATCGAATCTCTTTTGCGCTTTGCATGGGATGCACTATGATGCACAGATGAATAGCGTTCCAAATCATTCACTTATGAGGATCCATACAACCGACAACTCTCTGTGTTTTGGAAGAGAGCTTGCATGTTTAATTTTCTCAATTAATTCAGCCTTAGACGGGGGTCCCTGAATAAATCAATTCATATACAAATTCATCAGCTTATGAAACAAAGGCAGTGCGTGTACCTCACGCTTTCATTCTGTCGCAACAAAAACCAATGCGAGTGTTTCTATCAAGCTCCTAAAGAAAGAAATTAGCAGATAACAGGCTCATTTACAAGAGGAGCACAGCTTGATATTATATTTGCAATAGGGCTAGTAATTATGCAAAACTATTGATGAAAAATATCAGAGCGAGGTTAGTCACAGAGATATGAAGCCGGCTTAAATCAATGCAAGAGAGATTGAAAATGCTATTATGATTAAAAGACAATCTGCTGTGTATTCCTCTGCCAATGGTGGGTGAATTAAGAAAAATGACTGGCCACGAAACAGCTTTTTTTTTCAGCATTTTGTCCCTAAGAATAGGATTTTAGAGTTGTTGCAAACAGCACAGGTGTCGCTCGGGATGAGTCAGTCTCTATGTCTGGGTGAATCTGCACCTGTCACAAAATAAAACATGAAGACGGATTGGGAATTTATTTGTCACTAGGCATGTTTACAAGAAACCTTTTCTAAATGTGTTCATTACATTGCAGCACAGTTAATATATAGCTAGTGTGCTCCAAAACAATGACCAAATTTGCATTTACAAGTTATAAGCATTCAAAACTTACACTCTTTCACTTCCGTCAATATGTCCAATCAAAAGCTCTCTAGAACCTAAAGTCCCACCCCCTACACTATAAATAGACACTGAAACTGAGCTGAATTGGGTCACAGACCTATTATGCCCCTTTTTACAATACAGTTGAAGTCAAAAGTTTACATACACCTTTCCATGGCATATGTAAACTTTTCTTTGTTTTTTTAGCATTTTTGTGTATTTGAACCCTTTCCAACAATGACTGTATGATTTTGAGATCCATCTTTTCACACTGAGGACAACTGAGGGACTCATATACAACTATTACACAAGGTTCAAACACTCACTGATGCTACAAAAATGAAAACCGATGTATTAAGAACTTTTGAATAAATGAAGATGTGTACATTTGCCTTATTTTGCCTAAATATCATTCTTTTCAGTAGTATTCTTTTCAAATTCAACAAGTTTTCACTCCCTGGCTCTTACAGTTTTTCTCAATTGCTTAAACACATTTCTTGAAATTATGCCTCTTATTTGCGAAACTCTAAACACAAATCCACAACTCCTAACTCATTTCCCCAAACTTCCTATATTGAGGTCAAAATGAAGCTCTCCACTCAAAACAATTCAATCTTGCTGAAAAACCAAACTTTGCTTTCAAACATGACACACAAATCCTCAAAAACAAACACACTACAACACAGTTTTACACACTGATGAGATAAATTCAAAACAATACTACAAAAACAATACAAATAAAAAACTTTTCACATGATGAACACAACAAATCTATTCCTTTGCAAGTATTTTATTCCTTAATTTAATGTACTGTAGAGTACAGTACAAAACAGCAAAAAAAAAAAAAAAAAATTATTCTGCCCAGCATCCTGTCTTTGGTCTGGGACAGGCCAAAGAACCTCTTCAGCATCACAGGCTAAATTAGCCCTGCATGGCCAGGCAGCAGGGGTAAAATCCTCTTGCATGCCTGATCCAACCCTGGCACTCATCAACTAAAATATATGAGACTGCTTGTCTTCTTGCCCTTGCTCTTCCTCTGTCTCTTCCATGTTGTTGTCATCATCGTCCTCCTTCTCCTCCTCCTCTTCCTCTTTCACCTCCTACTCTTCCTCTTCAAAATTACACATTACTGTATGTGGGATATTGATTGAAAAAGACTGGATAGGATTCACAGTTACACTTGTACTAGTGGTCTGACAAAAAATAAAAAAATAAAATAAAAGCACACAACGTCATTGTGAAACAGAAAAAAAAAAAAAGAAATATGGGCACAAAGGTGAAAATAAAAATAAGAAAGTCCACTGTCAGAATTTGTAACTCCTGTGTTGTCCTCTGTCTATATGCTTTCCAATGGAAGGTTCATGAGATGTACCTTTGATCTATTTCAGAGAACTGCTTTATCATTGGTTGATCTATATTATCTTCATTAGTGAAAGTCAAGATTCACTTGAATAATTCATGGCAAATTTACAAAAAGTCTAATAGAAATGTGTAGAATATATGATTGACAGTTTAGGACAACTAGATCAAAAATTTTGCATTTAGGTGATTTATACGATGAGCTAATGACTTGATGTTTTGAGGGGTAAGACTATTGCACAGAGAACTACAGTATATAATACATTTTGAGCAACATGACAATAGCAACTGATAATGTAGGAAACTGCAGACAAATGTATATTTTAATTTCTGATCTGAGAAATGCACCAAAGTGACTGAGAAAAACTTTTATCCTTTTATCTCCATCGAAGGTTCTGATTGGTGTGTGCTAAATTTTGACTCCTAGTGTTTCCAGTTGGGTAATTGTGTGCTAATTGAGCTCAAACTTCGCAGACTTTAGTGAACAATATTGAATGCTTGTGCTTTCTAAATGACCTCATGGTGTAAGCACTGAGAAATGTATGGATTTGTGTGTAGAGTTTTGAAGTAACAGTTCACCAAATATAACTCATGTGTCAAAGCAGGGTATAGTGTTTATAGTTTAGAGAAATGGGTGTGCTTTTTCAAAAATGGCGTTATAGTTTTGAAATTTTAGTTCAAAAGACTGGTTATAGTGTTTTAGCAATTGAGAAAAACTGTAATGCATTGTGTTTCCCTTTGGAGCATCAATGAGCGTTTGACCCTTCTGTAATAGTTGCATATGAGTCCCTAAGTTGTCCTCAGTGTGAAAAGATGGATTTAAAAACCATATAGTCATTGCTGAAAAGGATTCAAATACACAAAAATTCTGATAGGTGTATGTAAACTTTTGACTTCAACTGTAAATCTCAGGTGTCCCCAGAACGTTTCAACTCTTATACAGTACGAGTATAAGAAAAGCAATTATAGACCTATACAACAGTTAACCATCTGACTATACACATATAAATATAACTACAATAAATAGTTGACTACACATGCAGAAACTGAGAACGAACACTTTACATAAGTACTGTACATGAAGTTTTACAAAAAGATATTTGTCCATGAAATTAAACAGAAAAAGATATTTTGTACATTGTGCAAAAGAGATATTTTGTGTGCAAGTTGTGCTGGTAAAACAAGAAACGACCACAGATCCCTATTTGAAACTAATAGTAGATTTATTTATTAGTGTGCATGTAGTATTTTCATAGAAGCAAAGAAAATTACTGCAACTTTTTTCCTTTCACAATGACATTCACTGATGAGTTGCGCAATAACGGCAGGAATGTGTACAAAGAAAGTAAATAGGGTGAATTGTGAATCAATGTTGACTTTAATCTCGCAGCCTGTGTGTACTGGATTTATTTACAGCAATTTTAAACCTGCCACAATTTCTTATTAAGTCAATCAAAGGCGCTTTAAAGCCCTCACAGCAAATCAATAGGATAAAATGCATTTGGTCCAAGAGTGAGCTTTGAATGTGTCTCGGGCTAAAGCCAAGTAATAAATTGAATCCGCACGCTGCTTATCTGAATAGAGCGGAGATCTGTGGTCGTTTCTTGTTTTAACAGGGGCATTTGGCCTTTTGAGGTCTTTATCTGCTTTTACAGACAGAATTTTCTCCCTGTTTTTCTGATAAACATGCCGTGATTGTGAAATTATCTCATTCAGTTCACTTCGGCATGTGTTTGTGAGTGTGTGTGTGTGCTTGGTGCTGGCAGCTCATCTTGTAGGCTGCCTGGAGAATGATGTTATCTTGGTTTAAACCCGAAACTTTCATTCAGGTTAATATGTTGGAGTTTGCTGCACAACAATGTGTATATGAACACAGGATAACACTAGTTTTATCACTACTCTTCCAATATAGATAGTAAATCTGTGTGTGTGTGTGTGTGTGTGTGTGTGTGTGTGTGTGTGTGTGTGTGTGTGTGTGTGTGTGTGTGTGTGTGTGTGTGTGTGTGTGTGTGTGTGTGTGTGTGTGTGTGTGTGTGTGTGTGTGTGTGTGTGTGTGTGTGTGTGTGTGTGTGTGTGTGTGGATACACACAAACGTAATGCCATCCGCTTGCCTGCTCTTAATATAAAATGGTTTTCATGTCGTACCTTTGAGGAGGGGGAGATTTCAGAGTGATTTTAAAGTCATTTCATAGATTGGCATTTACTTCCACCTGGTCTGGACTCAGTGTGAGTTTAGAAGTGTGGGAACATTTCCTTCATTTCTGCACGACAGATGGTCACCAGTTCTGCCGAACTACTGTGGAGCTTAATGGCAGCGTTCATATCAGCAAAAAGCCATAAAAAGAATACTGCAACTTTGCAGTTTTTTTTATTTTGATGGTTTTTTGAAGTAGGCATGAAAATGTACCTTTTTTGCATCTGTGCAAATATATGTACACACATACAGTATATACAGTTGAAGTCAAAAGTTTACATACACCTGGCAGAATCTGCAAAAAGTTAATTGTTTTAGCAAAATATGAGGGCTCAAGCAAAATGCATGTTATTTTTTTTTTAGTACTGACCTGAATAAGATATTTCACATAAGATGTTTACATAGTCCACAAGAGAAAAGAATAGTTGCACTTAAAAAATGACCCCGTTTAAAAGTTTACATACACTTTTTTTCTTAATACTGTGTTATCTGAATGACCCACAGCCGTTTTTTTTTTTTTTTTTTTTTTTTTAGTGATAGTTCACGAGTCCCTTGTTTGTCCTGAACAGTTAAACTGCCCGCCGTTGTTCAGAAAAATCCTTCAGGTCCCACAAATTCTTTGGTTTTTAAGCATTTTTGCGTATTTGAATCCTTTCCAACAATGACTGTATGATTTTGAGATCCATCTTTGCACACTGAGGACAACTGAGAAACTCATATGCAACTATTACAGAAGGGTCAAACACTCTCTGATGCTTCAGAAGGAAACACGATGCATAAAGAGCTGGGGGTGAAAACTTTTGAATTTGAAGATC
Source organism: Garra rufa (assembly GCF_049309525.1). Taxonomy (NCBI): domain Eukaryota; kingdom Metazoa; phylum Chordata; class Actinopteri; order Cypriniformes; family Cyprinidae; genus Garra; species Garra rufa. The sequence continues at coordinate 45,079,533 of NC_133368.1, read as the reverse complement.
AGGGTACATTTTTCTTATTTTGTCTTCTAGGAAACATGTAACTATCTTCTGTAGCTTCTGAAGGGCAGTACTAAATGGAAAAAATATATATGTTTAGCTAAAATAAAAATGTACACATCTTCATTCTGTTCAAAAGTTTACACCCCTGGCTCTTAATGCATCGTGTTTCATTCTGTTTCTATTCTATTTCTATGTACATCAACATGCATTTACAAGACAAATTCACTTAATTTACATTTCTTTTAATACATATATTTAATTACATATTAAATACAGATTCTCTGTATGTATATATATATATATATATATATATATATATATATATATATATAGTGAGAGTGAGAGTGAGAGAGAGAGAGAGAGAGAGAGAGAGTGAGAGTGAGAGTTTTTTTATGGATTCATTAATGGAATTCCAAGATGATTCCCTGCAGTTTTCCATAGAATGGCTCTGCATAAGCAAATGATCTTCTTAAAGATTCGGCTTTCATTAAGAAGTCATTAACAAACATTACAATAATACTTAACAGATCATTAGCTCAAGAACATTCAAGTATGATTATGAATGGAAATATATCAATCAAATTCATGGCAGCTCTGAATGTACATTAGCTAATGATCCACTGAGAAATATATAATGTTTATTTTAACATTTTGTGAAGAAATGTGTCTAGTTCTTGCTCGTGCAAACACTACAGTGTGTGGTTGCGGGTGTTCTGACTGTTTTTAGTGTCTTGCTATTTAGTCTCTAAAATATTTTGGTCACTAGAAATGGCTGACATACCCAGGTGACAAACTTAGGTTATAAAAACATTGTCTTTGAATGTTATTAAAAGTCCATAGTATACATCATAAATCATATTGTAACATTAAAATGTCCAGTGTTACTAAAATATTTTACCTACAACATTCTACTAACTTTATTTTCACCCAAAAGATGACATTTGTAATATTTTAACAACGATGAATGTCCAGTTTTCTTGTCGTGACTAAACATTTGTAAGAAACATTTTGGTAACCTTTATACATTAAACTAACTTTTTCACCCCAAATATAATGTTAGTTTATTATATTGTAACATTGAAATGTCCAATATTCTTATTACTTTTTTTTTAAAAGGGTACTAAAATATTTTACCTACAACATTCTACTAACTTTATTTTCACCCAAAGTATGACATTTATTTGTAATATTTTAATGTTAAAATGTCCGGTTTTCTTATAGTAATTAGAACGCTATTTAAAGGTTACTGAAATGTTTCTTACAAAATGTTTATCACCCAAAATGTAACATTTATTTTTTTATATTCTAACATTACAATGTCCAGTTTGTTACCATGATTAGAATGTTACAGGTTACTAAAATGTTTCCTACAACATTATACTAACTTTTTCACCCAAAATATAATGTTTGTTTATAATATTTTAACATTAAAATGCCCAATATTCTTGTCATAATTATGTTCTTTAAAGGTTACTAGAATACTTTTCCTACAACATTCTACTAACTTTATTTTCACCCAAAATATGACATTTATTTGTAATAATTTAACATTAAAATGTTACAGCTTACTAAAATATTTCTTACAACATTATACTAACTTTTTCACCCAAAATATAATTTTATAATTAAGTTTATAATATAGTATCATTAAAATGTCCAATATTGTTATAATTAAGTTTTTATTAAAGGTTACTAAAATATTTTACCTACAACATTGTACTAACTATTTTCATCCAAAATATGACATTTATTTGTAATTTAACGTTAAAATAACGTTTTCTTATCATAATTAGAATGCTATTTAAAGGTTACTAAAATGTTTTTTACAAAATGTTTATCACCCAAAATATAATTTATTTTTTATATTCTAACGTTACAAGTCCAGTTTGTTACCATGATTAGAACGTAACAGGTTACTAAAATATTTCTCACAACATTATACTAACTTTTCACCCAAAATATGTTTGTTTATAATATTGTAACATTAAAATGTTCAATATTCTTAAAATAGTTACTTTTTTTTAAAGGTTACTAAAAAAAATTACCCACAACATTCTACTGACTTTATTTTCACCCAAAATATGAAATTTATTTGTAATGTTAAAATGTCCGGTTTTCTTATAGTAATTAGAACGCTATTTAAAGGTTACTAAAATGTTTCTTACAAAATGTTTATCACCCAAAATATAACACTTTTTTTTAATATTCTAAAATTACAATATCCATTTTTTTTTTACCATGATTAGAACATTACAGGTTACTATTATACATTATACTAACTTTTTCACCCAAAATATAATGTTTATAATATTAAAATGTCCAATATTCTTATCATAATTACGTTTTTTTAAGATTTCTAAAATATTTTACCTACAACTTTCTACTAACTTTATTAACACTCAAAGTATAACATTTATTTGTAATATTTTAATGTTTCTTATCGTAATTAGAACGTTATTTAAAGGGATAGTTCACCCAAAAATGAACATTCTGTGATTAATTACTGACCTTTATGTCGTTCCAAACCTACAAGACCTTTATTCATCATTGAAACACATGAAGATATTTTTGATTTTCTTTTTGTAATTAGACCATTATTTAAAGATAAATTTAAACTACATTCTATTATCCTTATTTTCACCCAAAATGTAATGTTTATCATTATACTACATAATTTTATTTTGTAATGTTTTCTCTCAACAAAATTTCCCAGAGTTTATTGATCTTATGCAAGAAAAGAGTAACAATAAGAAAGCATAGATAAACAGTATATACCAATATCACCAAAAAAGATGTTAGTTATCTGAACTGAATCAAAATCTTACTCCTTACCACAATATCCATGTTTTGAAAGAATGGATGTCATAATTTCTAAAACTTATTTGAAAAATTCTTTAGTGAAGGTAACATTTTTTTCTCTCAACACTGAGGATGTTCAAGTACAAATAACATCGTAAGGACGTTCAAAAAAATGTCATGAGAAAGTTCAAAGAGGATGCAAAGTCTCAACATTAATAATATTCAGATTATTCAGATATTAATTATGTTATAAGAATTACTTTAAGAATGTTTTGTCCTCTATAACTTGTGAGAATGTTCCCTGTTAGCTGCATAACTCCTTCAGTGTCAGTCTGTGGGATTTTCTCAGCTGTTTTATCGTCTGACAGGTGAAAATCCAGCAGCTTAGAAAGCACTAGCACAGCTCTTCTCAACAGGGATATGATTTGAGCAATCATTCATGTCTGGAGCACAAAATGGCCTGAGTTACACAGTTAAGATGAATACTTCATGTTAGGGGTTTGTTCAAATCTATCTCCAAGTATAGAGATTGCTTAGCAAATACCACTAATGAAACTCACTAATTGAAATATGCATTAATATCCCCTTTAGACCTGTAGCATTCCCAAAAATCAAAAACTCACTCACATTTTTGTTCAAAGATCAGATGTTGAGTTTCCAGCTTCATCACTGCCAGCTCTGTTTAAAGCGAGTGGCTGCCATATGTAACTTCTCTATTTAGTCTCCTTCATGGGCTGTCATGATGCTTTCTCATCATAGAGCATCAGAGCTGAGTTTAGGCTTCTTAACTACAACAAAGATGCATTGCACTGATTGAGAAAGACAGATTGTTTTGAGACATGTCCAATGTAACCAAACCAGAGAAATGGAAGATCAGAATCGACTTGGTTGATAGAATCACAGAAACCAGGATTGTTGATAGCTTGTGTGTGTGCGTGTGTGTGTGCGCGTGTGTGTGTGCGAGTGTGTGTGTGCGCGTGTGTGTGTGCGCGCGTGTGTGTGCGCGTGTGTGTGTGCGCGAGTGTGTGTGCGCGAGTGTGTGTGCGCGAGTGTGTGTGCGAGTGTGTGTGCGAGTGTGAGTGACTGACCCTGGACCACAAAACCAATCTTATATACCACAGGTGTATTTGTAGCAATAACCAAAAATACATTGTATGGGTCAAAATTATTTTTCTTTTCCGTCAAAAATATTAGGATATTAAGTAAAGATCATGTTCCATGAAGATATTTAGTAAATTTCCTACTGTAAATATATCAAAACTTAAGAACTTCATTTGGACAACTTTAAAGGCGATTTTCTCAACATTTAGGTTTTTTTGCACCCTCAGATTGCAGATTTTCAGCCAAATATTGTCCTATACTAACAAACCATACATCAGTGCAAAGCTTATTTCATCAGAATATTATTTATTCTCAATTTAAAAAATAAAATGGACACTTATGACTGGTTTTGTGGTCCAGGGTCACATATATAATGGCTTGTGATAGGCGTTACATTCAAATGTTTTTGTTATATTCTAAATATGATTTATATTTGTATGTATTTGTGTTTTATTTTGTGCTTCATAATTGTTTTTAAAATTTTCTTTTTCCCCCTTTTCTGTAGGTGATGCATCCTCCAGCTATATACTCTTATGGTGAGTAAAAGCATGTTAATTTATCATTTATCATTATATTACTTTAATAATTGCATTTATTTTATTACATTTTGTATTATATATAACAGTGTAAAATAATGTATTTAATATGTAGTAGTAATATGTATATATGTATTATGTATTTATATAATTGTATATAATATATCATATTAATTTAAAAGTACCAGCTATATACTGTTATAGTGAGTAAAAGCATATTAATTTATCATTTATGATAATATTTATATAATATTTTAATTTTTATATATAATACAAAATATAATAAAATAAATACAATTATGTAATATAATTTATTTAATATAATAAATATAGTAATATACATTTTCTATAGTTGTATATATCATAAAATATAATTTTATATAATATAATTTTCTTAAGTGTTGTACATTTTAATGATTTTAAAATGGTAAAACATATTTTTAAAATTGTTTATTTTTTTTAACAAATCTTACTAATTATATATTTTAATAATGGCATGTATTTGTGTGTATATGTGTATATATTAAAAATTCTTAAAATGCCATTTTTTATTTGTTTTCTCTTTCTATATTAGACATCTACCAGCTACATTTTAATGTTTTTTTAAATGTATATTAAAAAAAATAATAATAATTCATTTTTGTGTTATTTGTAATTTATCAAATGTTCATAATTTAAATATATTTCCATTTTAAAAATGACATGTTTTTTATATGTGTATATATACACACACACACACACACACACACACACACACACACACACACAAAATTGTATTAAAATTGCAAAAAAATATGTATTATTATTTAAATTAAGGTTAATAATTGTAAATATATTTACATTCTTAAAATGCCATTTTTTAATTTGGTTTCTCTTTCTGAATTTTAAATATATATATAAAAAAAAAAAAAAATTTTTTTGTTATTTGTAATTTAACAAATGTTAATAATCGTAAATATATTTCCATTTGAATATATATACACAAAATTGTATAAAAAAAATAAATTGTAAATATATTTCCATTCTTGAAAAGTAATTTTTTAGTTTACTCTTTCTATATTTTAATGATTTAAAAAATATATAAAAATAATTGTATTTTTGTTATTTATAATTTATCAAATGTTAATAAATTTCTATTTTAAAAATGGCATGTTATATATATATATATATATATATATATCACAAAATTGTATTAAAATTGTATAAAATATATTTATTATAATTGTGTTATTTGTATTTTTTTAAATCAAATGTTAATAATTATAAATATTTCCATTATTAAAATGCCGTTTTCTATTTGTTTTCTATTTCTAGATCAGGCATCCACAAGCTAAATAGTATAATGATAAATGGTGAGCAAAAACACACAATATATGTACTGTTTCTTTCTATAAAAAATCTAAATATATATTTAGTTTTATATATCCAAGCTAACTGGCATGTGCCTTTCACATCAAAATATTCATTTACCAGGTCACAGTTTCAGTAGACAGCAAACAGCAAATTAGTTACGCATAAAAAAATGAACAATTCAGCCAATTCAGTTTTGTTTGGATTATATTACAATAAATTATTTCTTTGTAAAGCTCCCATGTTATATTGCCTCACTTCCATAAATGTGCTGATTGGTGATCTTCCCCACTGAGAAGACGATTCATCCAGAAAGCCGCTATATGCCGACACAGCTCTCTTATCAAAAGTCTAAACGGCTGAAAACTTCAGAGCAGGAATCACACAGCGCTCTCATTTCCATACAGGCAACACAACAGATGACTGCTGCTTTCAAACACATGCACATTCTCCACCTCGTGTTCTTTAATTCATTCTAACATTAACAATCTCCTGCAATGTCAGTAGCTCAAAATCATAATATTTGGCTCTCTGTCTATTCAAATATTTAGTTAGGCGGGGGGTTTGCTGCTGCGTTCCAGCAGGAGGGATGTTCTGTGTTTACTAAAGTTAACCAATGTTCCTCACGTTTGGTTGAATCCTTAAAGGGATAGTTTTTTTATTTACTTACACTTTGATGTGGAATGGAATGACCTCAGGGCGAGTATATAATGACAGAAACTTCACTGCTGTCAAGTTCCTAAAAAGTCAAGTAGTTCATGTCTCTTGCATTACATTTCAGGTCGCCTGAAGTCGTATTTTATTCACACTCTTGCAAACTATTCCATCTCAAATTTTCCAACTTGTTGATTTTAAAAGGCAAGGCAGAACCATTGTTCTTTCATGCACTGGTTTGTTTTGAGATTTTGGGCTATAGTGCTTTTAGAATCAGACTAGATGAAAGAAAACATCTTTAATGTTTACTAATGCAATAATAAAATCAGATGTTAACAAAGACAATAGTTAATGCACTGTGAACAAACGATGAACTGTATTTTATTAACTAACATGAAAAATGCATTTATTACATTATTAATCTTTGTTAATTTTAGTTAATGCATTAACTAATGTTAACAAATGACACTTTATTGTAAAGTGTTACCATTTTATTTTATGCTTTTTTTTGTCTGTAAATATCAATTTATACAATTTTCTAAAAACATTAGCCAGAAATCTTCTCTTCATTAGCACTTACATGCACCAAACTTTATTCTAAATACAGAGCAGTTTGGTTTTGTATCATTCACCAACTTATATAGCATTTATAGCTTTATTTCTGTTGAAAATGTTCTTTCATTTATGACTGAGTGATATGTGATTCTGGACCACAAAACCAGACATAAATGGTCAATTTTTTGAATAAATAAGCTTTCCATTGATGTATGATTTGTTAGGATAGGATACGATTTGAAAATCTGGTATCTGAGGGTGCAAAAAAATAAAATTGAGAAAATCCCACTTTTAAAGTTGTCCAAATGAAATTCTTAGCAATGCATATTACTAATCAAAAATGAAGTTTTGATACATGTATGGTAGGAAATTTACAATATATCTTCATGGAACATGATCTTCACTTTATATCCTTATGATTTTCGATAATGTCCCATACAATGTATTTTGGGATATTGCTACAAATATAGCCATGCTACTTGGTTTTGTGGTACAGGGTCACATATGTTGACAAAATGAAACAAGAATTTTGAACCTCACTTCCAGTGCTCATATTTCTATTCTGGAGATTTATGGAAATGACTGCATATCTATTTAGATAATGGATCAATTGCATAATTAAACATAAAATTTAAAAAACTTAATACAAAACAGTTGTCAGTGTACTGTGATGAATCAGATGGCCAAAGTCTATTAGTTATCTCTTAGTTTTAAAATGTTTTTCCTTATTTGCATGTAGTAAAGAGTGAAAGGGTTGTTGGGAAATTTGAAGTTCTGCAAACATAGTGTAGCTCTTTATAGATCAATTTCATTGTTAAAACAGTGACGACTTTTTATGGCCGGAGCCAGATCTGGTGGCAGAAAATGACAGTTTTATAGTAGAAGTCTATGGAAGCCATGGAATAAAAGAACAAAAAAAGTTTAAGTTTCAAAATTCTGTCTCTATCCTCGCAATTCTGAGATTATATCTCACAATTCTGATAGGAAAAAATCAACTCATGAGGTTATTTCATGAGTTTATATTCCACACTTCTGGCTTTTCCCCCTCAGAATTGACCAACTCACTATTCTTGAGTTAAATGGAGTTAAAAAGTCTGAATTAAGAGACACGAATTGTGAGATAAAATAGGTGAATGTTGTGTAAAACATTAAAGGTTTTGAATAGTATTTCATGCTCTAACTATAGGCCTAATTTAATATGTCCTCTATTAACTGCTTAGGTAAATATTTAGACAAATTGTTTAAATCAAAATGTATGCTTTAAGAGTAGAGTAATCATAGCAGGTTTCATTCAAATAGCTGAAAGCGGATGAGACCTAAAGCCAGACCCATAAAATGTACAAATGCTGCACCCACTCTTATGGGAAGACACAGGTGGATAGGAGCTATAGTGCAGATATTTTTTGCTTATTATTTTCACCAATATCCATGTCCAATGGGCAGTTAAAGAGTCGTTTCCCATAGTCAATTTCTTGACAGTACTGTCAATAGCTACAGTATTTCTGCTTTCAAGTTGTTAGTTTTGTGAATTTTAATAAATATCTGAAATAAGACTTAAAGGATTAGTTCACTTCCAGAATAAAAAATGTATTACTTACTTACCCTCATGTCATCCAAGATGTTCATGTCTTTCTTTCTTCAGTCAAAAAGAAGTGATGGTTTTTGAGGAAAATATACCAGAATTTTTCTCCATAGTGGACTTCAATGGGGATCGACGGGTTGAAGGTCCAAATAGCTGTTTCAGTGCAGCTTCAAAGGACTCTACACGATCCCAGCCAAAGGAATAAGGGTCTTATCTAGCGAAACGATCAGTCATTTTCTGAAAAAAAAAAAAAAAAATCCATACTTTTTTTTTTCGCCCTACCCTACCTTTCTCAACCAAGTACACAAATAAAGAACTAACCACGTGTGTCTTTTCTAACATGATCACGCAATGCCTGAAGATGCACATTTGTGGTTAAAAAGTATGTAAATTGTCTTTTTTTTTTTTTTCAAACAATGACCAATCGTTCTGCTAGATTTTTCTCCATGTAGTGGACTTTAATGGGGATCGACGGGTTGAAGGTCCAAATAGCTGTTTCAGTGCAGCTTCAAAGGACTCTACACAATCCTAGCCAAGAAATAAGGGTCTTATCTAGCGAAACAATCAGTAATTTTCCTGAAAGAAAACAAAATCTATACTTTAACCACAACTGCTTGTCTTGCACTAGCTTGACTTCCCCCTACATCACACATGCATGATTACATAATGAGTGAAGTATGCAAAAAGTCAAATTTACAAAAAAGGTAAAACAACGATGTCGGGACAGTTTTGACGTTGGAGGACAAAAACAATGAGATTTTTTGCCCTACCCTACCTTTCTCAACCGAGGTACACAAATTAAGAACTAACCATGCGTGACTTTTCAAATGACCAATTGTACTGCTAGATAGGTCCCTTATTCCTCAGTTGGGATTGTGTAGAGCTCTTTGAAGCTGCATTGAAACTGCAATTTGGAGAAAAATCCTGGAATGTTTTCCTGAAAAACCTTAATTATTTTTAGAAGAAAAACAGACCTGAACATCTTGAATAACATGAATATTTTATATTTTGCATGTTTTTCAGATTTCAGTGGAACATGCGGAAGAGTGTCAGAGAGCATTCAAAACCCTGCGACAAAACCCCACCGATTTCATGCGAAGAGAAGACAGCTCTGACAGTTGACGTCGAGCTGCATACAAATGCCGCGGCATTCTGCATTTCTGCCTGAGGTACCATCGCTAATGGCTGCGAGGCCGTTCGAGATCTTCAGCTCCAAGTGCACGTAAATGCATCACAATGCCTTCAAAAGTGTCATGCCTCTACGTGTTGACGGTCGTTTGCTGGGCCAGCGCTCTGTGGTACCTAAGTATATCCCGTCCCACGTCGTCCTACGCGAGCCAACTCTCCGCCCCGGCGCGTAAAACGCCGAAAACGCAAAAGAACAACGCCACCACGACCTTAGGCAACATCCGCACACGTCCGCTAAACCCCCACGCCTTCGACTTCATCATCAACGAGCCCAAGAAATGCGAAACCAACGTGCCCTTCCTCGTCATCCTCATCACAACCACGCACAAAGAGTTCGACGCCCGCCAGGCCATCAGGGAAACCTGGGGAGACGAAAGCACCTTCAGCGATCTTCGAATCATTACGCTGTTTCTTCTCGGACGCAGCACGGACGCGGTGCTCAACCAGATGGTGGAGCAAGAGAGCGAGATCTTTCACGACATCGTAGTCGAGGACTTTATCGACTCGTACCACAATCTCACTCTCAAAACGCTGATGGGAATGCGCTGGGTGGCGACGTTCTGCAACCAAGCCAAGTACGTGATGAAAACAGACAGCGATATCTTCGTGAACATGGACAACTTGGTGTATAAACTCTTGAAGCCGGCCACCAAACCTCGACGGAGGTACTTCACGGGATACGTCATCAACGGCGGACCCATTCGAGATATGCGCAGCAAGTGGTACATGCCAAGAGACCTTTACCCCGAGAGCAAGTATCCACCGTTTTGCTCTGGCACTGGGTACGTGTTCTCGGCGGACGTCGCGGAGCTCATCTACAAGACTTCCTTGCACACCAGACTCTTGCATCTGGAGGACGTTTACGTCGGGGTGTGTTTGAGGAAGCTAGGCATCCACCCGTATCAGAACAGTGGCTTCAATCACTGGAAAATGGCCTACAGTCTTTGCAGGTACCGTCGAGTCATTACCGTGCACCAGATCTCCCCTGAGGAGATGCATCGTATCTGGAACGACATGACCAGCAAAAAGCATCTCAAGTGTTAGCGGGAGATGCCTGAGGATGTGTATTTGTGCCCTTTTTTAAATCCCCAGATGCACAGATGCGACACAGAGCCTTGGGACAACTGTAGTTCTTTCTTAGAAACACTAACAAACATCCTTCTGGAGGATTTCGAAACACGCCGAGCCCATTGTTTCTCAATCGGCTGGGGACTGTGCTATGGGTGGTCATATACCCGTGCCAGTCTGTCTAAAACTACTAAAGGAGTTCCTTTTGGTTTCGGATGCACAGCAGAATGTTCTTGATCGTTCAACTTTTCTTTGCAAATTACGCTGGTTGTACAAACGAAAATTCCATTGCTTTTGTATGTGAAAGCGCCCGCATTGTTTGTTTACATGTTCAGAGACGTCTTTTCTTGAGAAAGATCACTGCGGCGTATAGCTCCTTATTTATAAAAAGTATACAAATTATTTTCTTACTCCAAGTTGGACACCATTGCTTCGCAACAGCTCATGTTTGTAGTTATACTGTAAATCTGTATATCTAAAGTCATTAATGCTTGGTATCAAGTGTCATCTTGTGAGTATCTACTGTACATGGTCAACCTTGTAGGAGTGTAAATGTGGAATTAATGAAGGTGAGAAACGAAACGAAAAAAAAGCTGAATTTTTTTTTCTAGATTTCATCAAGGCCAAAATGTGATTCAAGTGTTTTGTTTTTTCCGTTTTCAACTGTCTGGAGTACAGTAATTGAGGGGACGTGACATTTAACTGTGAAAACAAAATGAACATATTATCCCCCATGGGTACTACTGTATTATACTGTGTATTTTTTACATAAAATATATAATGATGTTCTTTTTCTTTTGAAGCATTGATCTTTTTATTTGTATGCTTTGCTCATTTATATTCAAGATTCCAAAGTTACTCAAGGTCATCTCAAGTCAAAGATGTAAAGAAATTAACTGTATTCAGCCGGCACACAATATATGAGTCAAAAGTCACAGTAAAGACATTTATGATGTTTTAAAACAACTTTTGAATTTTCTGTTTATAATAATATATAATAATAAAATACTAATTTACTTAAGATCATCCAAGTCAAAGACTTAAAGAAATTAATTGCATTCAACAGTAAAGACATTTATAATGTTCTATAACACAACTTTTGAACTTTCTATTCATCAAACAATCCTGAAAAAAAGATACATTTTCACAAAAATATTAAGCAGCACAACTGTTTTCAACATTGATCATGAATCAGCATATTACAATGATTTCTGAAGGATCGTGTGACACTGAAGACTGGAATAATGATGCAGAAAATTCAGGTTTGCGTCACCGGAATAAACTACATTTTGAACTATATTACAATTTTTATCAAATAAATGCAGCCTTGGTGAGCATAAAAAGACATATTTCAAAAACGTACCGACCCCTTACTTGGTGTACAGTGATGCATTTCAGCGTTGATCTTTTTATTTGTTTTGCTCATTTATATTCAAGATTCTAAAGGGATAATAAAGAATAATTTAATCAAGGTAATCTCAAGTCAAAGACAAAGAAATTAATAATTGCATTTAGCCGACACACAATAATTTAATCAAAAGCAACAGTAAAGACATTCATAATTTTCTAAAACACATTTTTTTCAGGATTCTTTGAATATTTTAGAAAGTTCAAAAGTTACCAATTTCACACAAAAATATTAAGCAGCACAACTGTTTTCAATATTGATCATGAGAAATGTTTCTTGAGCAGCAAATCAGCATACTATAATTGTGTGACTGAAGTCTGGAGTAACGATGCTGAAAATTCAGCTTTGCATCACAGAAATAAATTACATTTGAATCTATGTTACAATAGAAAATAGATATTTTAAATTGTAATATTACACAATATTACCATTTTTATTATACTTTTTTATCAAAAAAAATGCAGCCTTGAAGAGCATAAAAAGACTTTTTTCAAAAACGTACCAACCCCAAACTTAGTGTACAGTAATGTATTTTAACATTGCTCTTTATATTTGTATGTTTTATTTAATTTCAAGATTCTGAGGGATAATAAAATAATTTACTCAAGATCATCTCAAGTCAAAGACTTAAAGAAATTAATAATTGCATTCAACAGTAAAGACATTTATAATGGTCTAAAAAACTATTTTTGAACTTTCTATTCATCAAAGAATCCTGAAAAAAAGATCAATTTCCACAAGAATATTAAGCAGCACAACTGTTTTCAACATAATAAATCATCATATTAGAATGATTTCTGAAGGATCATGTGACACTGAAGAATCGAGTAATGATGCTGAAAATTCAGGTTTGCATCACCAGAATAAATCACATTTGAATCTACATTACAATAGAAAAGAGTTCTTTTAAATTGTAATATTGCACAATATTACCATTTTACTGTATTTTAAATAAATGCAGCCTTCTTTCAAAACATACCAACCCCCAAACTTAGTGTACAATAATGTATTTCAAAATAAGTGCATAAACCCTTTAACCAAGATTTTTTTTTTTTTTTTTTTTTAATGGCTGCAGTAATACTGATTGACACTGATGTTCAATTAATACCAATATGTTTTTATAGTAATAAGAAAATTGAGGTCTTATCTACAGCCATATAGCCATTTTCCAAAGGCTTTGAAAACTCATTGGGATGCATTTCGAGTATTTATAAAACATTTGCTTGTTTGGAAACTGTTTCCTAACATTTTGTAACACTATTAATGACGTTAATGAATCTGACGTCTTACCTTTAGCGTGTTTGACAGCATAAATGTTCTGTGGCGATCCAGCAAAATGTCTGACCCACCTTCGCCATCCTCGGAGGATTTCGCTAGTCGCTTGTCCTGCCAAATGCTCACAGTAGTGGCACTTGGCAGACTGGTCAGGCAGCTCCAGATGTGCCAAACGCCGGCCTTGCCAAACTCTGTCAGCACCCGTGACAAATAAAGACAGTTTTTGGCATTGTTGTACGTGTCATAATGGAGCCAGGGCTTTACAGCAAACGATTTTCAATCGGAAATGGGTGTCTATTATGGGATGGCTTCCAAGAGGCTGTTGTCAGGGCGGGATTAAAAGCAATGAGCATCCTGGGTGAATATAGTGTCAAAAATGGCACTTAACTTGAATAGTGGCACACTTCGGTGTCCCATTATCTTAAAAAGTAGCTTGGCCAGGTCCAACTCTGAAGTCTGATCCAACAATTAAAATTGCATTTGACATACCTGGCAGTCATTTCATTACACAACCTATATTATAAAAATGTAAAAATTTTTAACCAAAAACAGCTAAAAAAAAAAAAAAAAAAAAAAAAAAAACGTAATTATTTTTTATATATATTGTAACTTAACTTTTAGTTTTGATCACACTAAAGTGATTGGTGGCACAAACCATAACCAATCCTGCAATTTAACGTTTATAAAGTTAAGAAAAATAAATGAATAAATAAAGCATGATGAACAGCAAGTTATTTTTATTTCTAAAAAAAAGATTTTGGATCTTTTCATGGGTAAAAAACAATGCATGAAACATTTTATTTTAATATATATATATATTTATATATTTTTTATTTATTTATAGTTGTAACTTAACTTGTAGTTTAGTCTGCATTGAAGTAATTGGTGGGGGAAAAGGGAAATACAATCAAACAAGAGAAAAAAGTTAAATATTTTGTCTCTTTTCATGGGTAAAAAACAACACTTAAAATAAATGAATTTTTAGGCCATGAACCATAACCAATGCTGCAATTTAATGTTTATGAAGTTATGAAAAAAAGATCAAATAAATTGGCAAAAAAAAGGAAAACTAAATATTTTGGATCTTTTTATAGGTAAAAAACAAAAAAAGACAATGCATGAAATATATATATTATTTTTATTAGATTTATTTGTTTTGTTTCTTTTGTAACTCAACTTGTAGTTTTTACTGCATTGAAGTAACTGGTGGGAAAAAAGGGGGGAAATGGGGGGGGAAGAGAAATTTTAAATATTTTGGCTCTTTTCATGGGTAAAAAAAACAATGTTTATAAAGTTATGAAATAAATTTATTAATAAATATATTTATTTTTATTTCTTGTAACTCAACTTGTAGTTTTGACTGCATTGAAGTAACTGGTGGGAAAAAGGGGGGAAATGGGGAGGAAAAAAAGAGAAATTTTAAATATTTTGGCTCTTTACATGGGTAAAAAAAACAATGTTTATAAAGTTATGAAATAAATTTATTAATAAATATATTTATTTTTATTTCTTGTAACTCAACTTGTAGTTTTGACTGCATTGAAGTAACTGGTGGGAAAAAGGGGGGAAATGGGGAGAAAAAAAGAAATTTTAAATATTTTGGCTCTTTACGTGGGTAAAAAAACAGTGTTTATAAAGTTATGAAATAAATTTATTAATAAATATATTTATTTTTATTACTTGTAACTCTACTTGTAGTTTTTACTGCATTGAAGTAATTGGGGGAAAAAAGAAAAAAAAAATTAAAAAAATTTATTTTTTATTTTTATTAGGTTTATTTATTTTGT
>NC_133368.1:45041119-45063730 GCF_049309525.1 Garra rufa | reverse complement strand
AAATGGAAAAATGGCTAAATAATAATAAATTTCTAAGAAAAAAAAATGAAAACCATACAGAATGTATTCATACATGGCATGCACGGCAATGAGCATAAAATAAAAGAAAAGAAAAGAAAAGAAAAGAAATTAAAAGAAAATAAATTAAAAGAAAAAGAAAAGAAAAGAAAAGAAAAGAAAAGAAAACCTTATAAATTAATAAAGTAGGAATCTTATAATAAACAATGATCCGCAGTGCCAATTTGGCACATGTTTTAGAAAAGAAAAGAAAATAATAATAAAAAATTAAAAATAAAATAAAATAAAATAAAAACCTTATGAATTAATAATAAAGTAGGAATCTTATAATAAAGAGTAACTGGTTTCCTAGTAATTTTTCACCCAAAAACCACAATGAAAAAAATATTACTTTATATTTAGCAGAACCATTTAGATTTTTTTTTACATTGATTAATTAAAAAAAAATAATAATAATTTTACACGTTATCCCCTAATACATATTAATATATAAAGTAAATTTTACATTATAACAAAAAAAAATCTAAATCAAATGTCGAAAGATAAAAAAACAGCATAAATTAAACAGAAAATGTAAAATGTCTCAATAATACATTGTATTTAACAATAGGCTTTAATTTCCTTATGCAATAAAAAAAATGCAAAAAAATGTATATATTTTTTTCTTCTGCGTTTGGACTGAAGTACTTTTTATTTTTTAACTAAAATAAAAAAATCTAAATAAAATGGAAAAATGTTACAGAGTGCAATCCCATTATAAAATAAATAAAATAAAACCAGCATAAATTCTACAAAATACTAAACATATATACATAGTCTGAAAATTCTAAATATCTCAATATCATGTTCCATTTACCAATAGGCTGTAATTTCTTTATGCAAAACATAATTTATATATTTTTTTCTTTTTTGGACTGAAAAAGTATGAATATACTATATTAATATTAATATACAAAGTACATGGTAATTGATAAATAAAAAAAAAAAAGAAAAGAAAAAGAAAAATCATTAATTACTAGATAAATCCCAACGTAGTTTGTGTTTGTTATAAAATTATTCAAAGTTAATTATAGTTAAAAATAATAAAAAACAACGGTAACACTTTACAATAAGGTTCATTAGTTAACCACATTAGTTAACATGAACTAATAATGAACTGCACTTATACAGCATTTATTAATTTTTGTTAATGTTAATTTCAACATTTACTAATGCATTATTAAAATTTTGTTAACATTAGTTAATGCAATGTAAACTAACATGAACAAACAATGAACAACTGTATTTCTGTTAACTAACGTTAATAAAGATTAGTAAATACGGTAACAAATGTATTGCTCATGGTTAGTTCATGTTAGTTAATACATTAACTAATGTTTAACTAATGAACCTTATTGTAAAGTGTTACCAAAACAACTACTTATTTCTTATTTACCTAAAAAAAACATAAAAAATACAATAAAAAAATATATATATATACACACACACACACACTGTATAAGGATAGAGATATAGAGAGAGTATAGATATCGATATGGATAGACTGATAGATCGATAGATCTAAAATATTTTCTTGACAAGTTTTGTAAGATTCACCCAGCTATAATCATATAACATCCATTATAGACTGCACTAATGGTTGGCGACTGTCTGCAGTTGCAGTAAAAGCAGTGAGCCCCATCATGATATAAAATGCTGGATTGCGGCACGATCAGCAAAACGGACTCTTCATTAACTTTTAATGATTCCGTTCCATTTAAAGACTTATTTATGGCACTGAAGCATTTATTAAATAGGTACATAAAGATGAATCAGGCGGCGTGTTTTAGGTTTACTTCTGCAGTTGTGTAGAAAAACGTGCTGGAAGCTTGGCATTTTAAATCATCTGTAAGTGAAATATACGCTTTAATGGCTCCACATGCTGCAATGTTTGGTCAGGCATTACTATGTGCTCCTATAAGTTATTCCAGTGTCACATCTGGTAATTTCATTTACTTATCTAATTATTTGTCATGCGGCAGAAGCTTTTATCTAAAGCTTAAAGCACACTTAATATCTCCCTGGAGCAACCTGGTGGTTAAGTGCTTTGCTCAAGGGCACTATGGAGTTTCATGCATCATCTCTTGTGGGTTCTGAGTTTACAACCAAGCAGTTTCCAGTAGGGCTGGACCAGAATATTCGATTATTCGAATATTCGTTCGGTCTGTTGGCATTCGATTTTAAATTTTGAGATTCGAATATTCTTTTTTTCATACACCTTGCATCCCCCGCGAAACGGTTCTCATTCGCGCTTAAATATGAATGAAGAAGATCAGACTACTGCGCCACTAACACAGAGACAGCAAAAAAAAAAAAAAAAAAAAAAGAAAGAGAGAGAGAGAGATTGAGCAATATTTGAGAGACACTATAAAGTACAGTCGGGCCCACTTGCGCCCACAGCCCAAAAAAAATACCATGAATGTGTCGAGGGAAAAAGTAAGGAGATATTTGAATTTATTATTAATAAACTAGTATTTGATACAAAGATGGAGTTGACGATCCTGACTCGCCATTTGCTCATTGGACGCGCCTTTAATGCCTAAACGCATATTTATGGATTAGGCCTATAGCTAATGAAAGATTTTTGTTTTCGATTTGAATTATTTAAAATTATTTTTTAACAGTTCCGGATGATATATTACTCTTACCTTTATGAGCAAAAATTAAGTTGTTAATCCATGTTCTGCAAAGCGCGCTTCAGCTTTACTCTCCGCACAAACGATTGGATATGCGCCTAATAGCACACTTTTATCTAGGTTAAAGGATTCAATTAATATTGTGATATGCTTTAAGTTTTTTATATCTATGGATTTTAATTGAAATCGTGATGACTTGTGGGCTAAATTGGCTAAAATTAAGTTTTAAAAAACTTAAATTTAACAAATAAAAAGTGTTACAAATATATTTCTAAATTAACTTTAACCTAAATAAACGAAAATAAATGTAATCACTTTGCTATTAAAAACAGCAGCTGTGTAATGGGGAAGAGAAAGAGAAAAAAGACCGGTTCCAGTCAGACTCGGGCCAGTAATTCTGATGAGCTGTCGGACGAGGTCCAGGCGAGGTTTTAGGAATTTTTGCAACGAATGTTTGTTTAATAGCCTATTTAACATTTTTATTAAGGCTAGTTTCATATTTAAATGTATTATTTATTTGATTTATTGTAGCGTTTTGTAGGCTGCTTGTTCACTGACGGAAGTGCTCAAATAAACACGCACGTTTGTTAATAATGTTTGAGCCTCATTTATTTTGGGTTTCAAAATAATATACATATGTATTTTATATATAGGCTTATATACACAAACGTTATATATAATGTATATATATTTATTTATATATAAACACCGCGCCATTTTTTTCTTTCTTCTTTTATTTAAATAGCCTACCCTTTATGGTGTCAGTAATTACTGTGCTGCTAATTTCTGATTTGGGAGTGATTTGTTTGAATATGTTAGGCTACCTTATTAAAAGTATTGCTCTTAACAGACCTGTGTGTTTTTGTATCACTAGGGCAGTGTCCGTTCATGAAGCATATAAGCTCTGCCTGTGTGATGCGCCTCTTCCAACTTACAATGATCTATTTCAATTTATTAATTCTGAACATGTTATGTGTCCACATTGCACCAAAATGCAACACTGCACTCCCTTGGGTCCACAGCAAAAATCGTTTGGATGAACTGTTCTCGACATAATAAAAATGCAAACAGAAAGACATACAGAGATTCCTGCCTTTATTAGAGAGAAGAATATGTTCAGCCCCTCCCACCGAAGCTTCGAATATTCGATGTGGATTACTACCGAAGCTTCGAAGCTCAAAAAATGGTATTCGGACCAGCCCTAGTTTCCAGCCTGATGCTTTAGCATTATGCTACAACGCCCCAGAATCATGTGTTTTACTTCAGTAATGTGAGTTTTCAGCATGTCAAAATGGAAGGTAGTACTTGATTTTATCGATCAGGAATTTATGGGATCATGAAAAGTGGGTATTACATACCAGAATAGAGTCACATTGTTGGAGAAAATGTGTTGAAGTAAAGCCTGATCAAATCAAGTCTCTGAGCTCCTGAGTTTCTGCTTTATCAGGTGGCGGTTCAATATTTTCATTCCCACTGGGAGTCAAGGCATCACTTTAATGTTTGTTCAGTTATCACAAAGGCAAACGTGTTTATTTATTTATTTTGGAACAACTGAGATCATAAACATGCATTAAAACAGCCACTTCTAATTTCATGTTTACCTAAAAAAGATTAAGAAATTATAAAAAATATGACTCTTTGTATTCTCGATTGATAAGGGAAAAAATTTAAATAAATAAATAATAATATTAATAATAATATTTAGTATTGTTATTATTATTATTTCAAAAAGTAACCTACATAATAATAATAATTGTTATAATTATTATTATTATTTATTATACATGTCACTTATTCAAATGTCTGATGTTTCAAAATAATATCATTTTAAATTGGTGCATATAAATAAAAATTGTTTAAAAAATAATTAAAAGTTGGTGCATATAAATGAAAATAATATGAATATAGTTCTTAAATATAGTTCTGTGCAGAAAATGGCTAGATTATGTTAAGTAGATGCTTTTTTTGGAACAAAAGAGATCATAAATATGCATTAAAACAGCTTATTATTATTTTTTGTTTATATAAAATATACAAATATTTTGTATCCTTGATTGATACAAAATAAAGAATGAAAAAATACACAAATTGTTATTATTATTATCAATATTTTTTTCAGCATCCCTGTATTATATTGTAAATTGTATGTATTAATAATAATAATAATAATAATAATAATAATAATAATAATAGTAATTTTATCAAATTATTATTATTTGAATAAGTGGCCTACATAATAATAATAATAATAATTATTATTATTATATGCCACACTTATTAAAATGTCTAATATTCCTAAATATTATATATTATTAAATTGGTGCATATAAATAAAAATTGTTAAAAATAATAAAAAGTTAATTATAATTAAAATTAAATTATTATTATAAAAACATTTATTATTATTATTAATCATGAAAAAATCAGCAGCCCTTTATTCTATAGTAAATTGTATGTATGTATAATAATAATAATAATAATAATAGTTTATTTTTATTAATTTATTTATTTTCAGCAGCCGTATATTATATAGTAAATTGTATGTATAACAATAATAACAATTATTATTATTATTATTGTTATTATTATTTAGGCCACTTATTCAAATGTCTGATGTTACGAAATATTATTTATTATTAAATTGGTGCATATAAATGAAAATGGTTACAAATAATAATTCCTAGGGAAATGGCTAGATTATTTTAAGTAGATGCTTTTTTTTTCTTTCTTTTTTTTTGGAACAACAGAGATCATAAACATGCATTAAAACAGTCTATTTTTATTTAATGCTTAAAACAAAACAAATATAATAAAAATAAGATTCTTTGTATCCTTCATTGATAAGAAAAAAATATATCGATATTATTAGTTGTTGTTGTTATTATATTTTTCAGCAGCCCTGTATTATACAGTAAATTGTATGTAAATACAAGTATTAAGTATTAAATATAATAATAATAATAATTATTATTTTATTATTATTATATAAATATTTTTATAATTGTGGTTGTTGTTGTTAATAATTATCATTATTATTATTTGAATAAGTGGCCTATATAATAATAATAATAATAATAATAATAATAATAATGATAATAATTAGTTGTTGTTTTATTATATAGGCAACTTATTCATATGTCTGATGTAATATAAAACAATATCAATTGTTACATTAGTGCATATAAAATTATATGAATATAGTTCTTATGGAAAAATGGCTAGATTATTTTAAGCAGATTCTTTTTTATTTTTTTTCAAATTTTGTTAAACATTAAACATTTTAAATCTGCTTTTTAATGTTTTTTTTTTTTTCATTTCAAAGGAAATGCATACATATTAAGATACTGATTCATGCATTAAAAAATATTAAAATATATAAAATATTATTAAATAATAAATAATAATAATAATTTTATAGAGCTATATTATAAAATACGCCCATGTTTAAAAAAATGTTTTTCCATTTCAAAAGAAATGCATAAATATTAACATGCTGATTCAAGTTGAATAAATAAAAAGGAGCTATATCACTCAGTCCTACATATATGCACACAATATAGCCAAAAAAAAAAGGATCAAAATAACTGTAATCACCCAGCCCTGAAGATAGAAGCCATTTCTAAAATGCACAGCAGTCATATGATGCATGATCATGGGTGGTGGAACATAACATCAGCGGGTAAAGAGTACTCTATTTTAACCGTGCTGGTGTGTGGTGGGGGACATTGCTGTAAACCCATCAACCTGTCAAGAAGGATGTGCAACCACAGACATCCACCACCCAAAATAAGCCTGGTAACAGCTACTTTTGCACTTCAGATGCTTTTAAAAGCAGCTCTGTGTTGAAAAAGATGATGGAACATCCGTGTTCTTCATATTTAGGAAAGTAAGCGCTCTATAGGACAGCTTTAGTTCCTGGTTGAAAGCTTTCTTCTTGAGATTATACAAATGCTCACGTCTAAAGTGTGTCAACAATCCGAGGCGATCTTGTAATGAGTTATGTACAGTCCAGAGCTCGCATGACAGGAAAGTGAAGTAATCTAGGCGCCAAGTAGCCGCAAAAATAAATCTAACTTATTTTAAACCAGGCTGTCCGGAGGAGTCGGGTTTCTGAGAGAGAGCTGGAGAACTTTAGAAGATCCACAACCTGCTCAACTGAACGTCTGATTCAACTTTTACGAAAGATGGAGAAACTGCAACATTATAGAGTTTATAATACTGGGAATGAACTGTAGATATTTTAGTGCTGGTGAGGCTACCTTGAAATGCAGGTTCCCAAGTTACTACTACTTCCAAGTAGTTAAACTAAAGTCAAGCTACACTTTCCATCAGAGCAGTATTTATCTGGGACAAAATCAACAACACTTTAAAAAAAGATTTTTTTGAAGTAGTAAATAGAAGGTTATTGGAACACATTTTAGAAGAATGTATTATTTTGCTTTTTTCTATGTCAAAGTTTCACATTTAATTCAACTGTTTCTTTGTTTGTAAAACTTACTAGCAATTTCTGAGCAAAAACAGTGAAAGTTTCAATGAAAGATCAACATTAAACAGTATTTAAATAAATTTATTTGCAGATAAAAACAACCAAAATTGTAACCAAGTCAAAAGCAGTGATACGAAGCAGCATTAAACAACTGCTTTCTTAAACTTCATTTACAGTAGAAGAGCTTATAAAATTGCAATTGTTTGTCTATCAAAAACAGTTTTACTCAATGAAAAGTATCTAAACTGCAAAACAGGATTTACATGAATAGAGTACTCATAGAATAGAATATTTGTACTCAGAAACTGCTAGTAAATTCCACAAATAATTTACAAAAAACAGGAAGTACTCATTCATCAAAGAAACCTGAAAAATTCCTACTCGGCTCTTTTCAACATAATAATAATAATAATAATACTTGTTTTTTGAGCAGTAAATCAGAATTTTAGAATGATTTCTGAAGGATCATGTGACTGGAGAAATGATGGTAAAAATTCGGCTTTGAATATTTCAAAATTTTGAAATATTTAAAAAGTTTTTGCTGTACTTTGGATCAAATAAATGCAGGCTTGGTGAGCAGAAAAGACTGAAAAAAACATTAAAGGTCTTACTGTTCAAATACTTTTGACTGGTAGTGTATCTTGATTTAAAGATGTTTACATATTTGTATTAGAAAACAAAAATATTAAAATATTAAATATTTTATTTCAATGCATGCAACATTGCATGCCATTAATTTATGATTTTTTTAAAGAATTTTTGCTCTAATTTAAGACCTTAAATCTTGAGAAAGAGCAACATTAAAATGTATTTGAATAAATATATTTACAGATAAAAACAACCAAACATGTAATGTGATATGAAGCAGCATTAAACAACTGTAAATGTTTTACTATGAAAAAAGCTGATACATTCATAATTAGGATTTTTATTTTATTTTGTTGCTTTGTTAAACTTCATTTACAGTAGAAAAGCTTATTTGTCTATAAAATTGCAATCGTTTGTCTATCAAAACGAATAATAGTATTTATATGAATAGAGCTAAGAAATATTTTTTATTCAGAAACTGCGAGTAAATTTTACAAATAATTTACAAAAAATAGGAAGTACAATAAAAACAATATTGGACTGGTGAAATACAAGTTACAAGAAAATATTTTTAAAGTTTTTCTAAGCCAAAATGACATTTAATTCAACTGATGTTTCTTTGTAATTGTTGTGAAATGTTTTTTTTTTTTTTTTTTTTTTTGGCCAAAGTAGCTTCACCGCAAAACATTTATGTACAATTTAGATGGAAAAACAATTTTCAAACAATTTTTGCTCAGAAATTGCTAGTAAATTTCACAAATAATTTTAAAGAAAAGGGGCGCTTTCTATTTATCAAAGAAACCTGAAGAAATTCTACTCAGCTGTTTTCAACATAATAATAATACTTGTTTTTTGAGCAGCAAATCAGAATATTAGAATGATTTCTGAAGGATCATGTGACTAGAGTAAGGATGCTAAAAATTCAGCTTTGAAATCACAGGAATAAATTACACTGTAAAATACATTCAAATAGAAAGCAGTTTTTTTAACAGTAAAAATATTTCAACATTTTCAACTTAAAAAGTTTTTGCTGTACTTTGAATCAAATAAATGCAGGCTTGGTGAGCAGAAAAGACTGGAAAAAAAAACATTAAAAATCTTACTGTTCAAATACTTTTGACTGGTAGTGTATCTTGATTTAAAGATTTTTACATATCTGTATTAGAAAACAAAAATATTAGGATTTTTTTTTAATGCAATCAACATTTCATGCCATTAATTTATGATTTTTAAGAATGTTTGCTCTGATTTAAGACCTTAAGGTCTTAATTTGTGGAACAACTTTTGACTGGTAGTGTATCTTGATTTAAAGAGGGGTACATTTTTGTATTAGAAAACAAAAATACTAGGACTTGTTCAATGCATGCAATAGTTCATGCCATTAATTTATGATTTCTTAAGAATGCTTGCTCTGATTAAGACCTTAAGCTCTTAATTTGTGGAAAAACTTTTGACTGGTAGTGCATCTTGATTTAAAGATGTTTACATATTTGTATTAGAAAACAAAAATACTAGTTTTTTTAATGCATGCAATAATTCATGCCATTAATGTATGATTTTATAAGAACTTTTGCTTTGATTTAAGACCTTAAGGTCTTAATTTGTGGAAAAACTTTTGACTGGTAATGTATCTTAATTTAAAGAGGTGTACATATTTGTATTAGAAAACAAAAATACTATTATTTTTTTTTAATGCATGCAATAATTCATGCCATTAATTTATGATTTTATAAGAATTTTTGCTTAAATTAGTGTCTTAATTTGTGGATTTATGGTTACTAATTTATTAGTGCACATTTTCAGATTTTTTTATAAAAAAAGAAAAAGAAAACTCGCTCTGTTTCTGAAACACCTTTCCTTTAAGGCTGATGTCACAAAATCCTCCAAACACATTGGAACAGCCACTTTTTATCATTCATTCAATTCCTGACGCATAAAATACCACGTAAGTCCCCATGCTACATTTGTCTTGATTGTTGTTGAATATCCATGTCATATTCATTATGGCATATTCAATAACTAAGTTGTTGAATACGCCATGTTTTTAAAGTAAACTAGATTATTGATGACATTTGACTTGCTCTGACAACACTGGTATTTATGTAGGTACACTGTTGAAGTTTGTAATTATTATATTGTCACTGTTTTGATTAATTAAATTAACATGCAATGTGTACATTAATGGTGTTAAGGACTATTTTAAGGAAAAATAAAGAAATGTATCACCACAAAATGCCTTTTCCTAAAACAAAACAATCCCTGTTTCAATGTTTGTCACATTGAAAAACTTTCTAAGGGTGAGTGAAATTAAATTTGCACAAAGTCAATTTTGTTATTTGTTGCAGAGGGAGTGAAGGTAAAAGAGAGAGAAAAAACAAATTTACAGGCAATTTCAGGACAGTGACAGAATTGATCAGGTAAAAAAGAAACAAGTTGTTAATGAGAAGCTTGTGTTCTCAGTCATTAAGACAGAGCCTAGAGTCTGACATCAGTCTGCAGGAAGATTGCTGGCGGTTCAAGCTAAGCAGGTTTATGACCGATTCAATAAACAGCTCGATATAGGATTTCACCGCAAAATGAAAACGCTTTTATTACCAAACACTGTAGAAATAGTACAAAACTAGATCTGCTATAGCAAAAGTCACTGAAATTATACTAGAGTTTACTGAATGGTTGCAAGGGTGTTGCCAAGCAATTGGTAAGGTTCAATGCAGTCTGTGGGACTTTGTTCATTTATATCAGATTAACTCTTCTCAACCAGCTGCAGGATTTGAATTTTCACACCACAAACAAACTGGTTGAGATACTACTAAGTTTAATGCTTAGGGGTTTGTTAAAAAAACACTGACATTTCCAAACAAACTTATTTGAACATGTGCAATTAAAAAAAATAAATAAATAAACAAATGAAAGTTGATAAAACTTATTTTATTAACAACACAATGGTTGGTACGACAGTATTTTAGTGCCACGTAAAAAAATAAATAATAATAAATAAAAAATTCTAACATTACGAGATTAAAGTCCTAATACTTTGAGAATAAAGTCAAAATTATTTTAAATATTTCCACTTTATTCTCTAAATTTTCGACTTAATTCTCGTAACTTCGAATTAATTCTCGCAATTTCATCTTAATTCTCGCAATTTCATCTTAATTCTTGCAACTTCAACTTAATTCTCGTAACTTCGACTTAATTATCGTAACTTCGTCTTAATTCTCGCAATTTTGACTTAATTCTCGTAACTTCGACTTAATTCTCGTAACTTTGACTTAATTCTTGTAATTTCGGTTTAATTCTCGCAATTTCATCTTAATTCTTACAACTTCGACTTAATTATCGTAATTTCGATTTAACTGTCGTAATTTCGACTTAACTCTCAAAATTTCGACTTAATTCTCGTAACTTTGATTTAATTCTCGTAATTTCTACTTAAAGGAACCGTATGTAGGATTGCGACCAAAACTGGTACTGCAATCACTTTCAAAATACTGTAGAACGGTGTATCCCCTCCCGCTCCCCCCTGACTCGAGGTTGCCAGCTAAGCTGCAGGAGTAGGCTGCTAGTGCTACAAGGAGCTTCAAGTGACGAGTCCTACACAGTAATTTGTTTTTCTTCTGTTAATTATGTTTATGCTTCACAAGAGATGTTTTGCGAACTAATTATGTATCGCAAAAATTTACAGATGGCGATTAGCCAAATATTTCGTAAAGATGTACTGTAATACCACATTTCAGTCGGAACATAGATTGTTTTCATACCCTGCTAGTGGTGCGATATAAAGCTTTTTATGAACGCATTTTGCACGACCAACCGTGGGAAATCCACTGTGTACGGAAGCAAAGTTATCCAAACATAGATGAATCTTACTTGTCCAGGAGAAAATTACCAACGATGGCGTCTATCTTCAAATTCTTCTCCGTTTTCAGCCGACTCCATCTTTCAAAGGCATATCCTATACAAATCCTATTTTTATTTCGGACTTTGTCACGACGTATTTCGGATTCATAACGAGGTCTTTTAGGTTTCGTAACGTTATACATGTTTTATCCGACACGTTCGTATAGCCGCAGCTGTAACAGAGCTGGCAACCCGGATCACAAAACTCTACTGACTTCGTGATTGGTAGATAGCTGGAGGGTGGAGCCTCAGACCAAAACACAAAATGACAACAATAACATCAGTTGTGGGCTGCAACTCTCACTTTTAAATGACAATATCCTGGCCGGACCACTGTTGTCAGTGATATAAGTATTTGAAATGAACATGATTTCTTAATGTCTAGTGACATGTCAGGGCCATTTTATGATTAACTGACATAAATTTCTTACATACGGTTCCTTTAATTCTCGTAACTTTGACTTAACTCTAGTAATTTTGACTTAATTCTTGTAACTTCGACCCAATTCTCGCAACTTCGACTTAATTTTTGTAATTCTCGCAACTTCGACTTCTCTAACTTCGACTTAATTCCGGTAATTTCGATTTAATTCTCACAACTTCGGCTTAATTTTCGTAACTTCGGCTTAATTCTCGTAACTTCAGCTTTATTCTGGTAATTTCGACTTAATTCTCGTAACTTCGGCATAATTCTCGAACGTTCATCTTAATTCTGGTAATTTCGATTTAATTCTCGTAACTTCGGCATAATTCTCGAACGTTCGTCTTAATTCTGGTAATTTCGACTTAATTCTCGTAACTTCGGCATAATTCTCGAACGTTCGTCTTAATTCTGGTAATTTCGACTTAATTCTCGTAACTTCGGCATAATTCTCGAACGTTCGTCTTAATTCTGGTAATTTCGATTTAATTCTCGTAACTTCGGCTTAATTTTGGAACGTTCACCTTAATTCTGGTAATTCCGACTTAATTCTCGTAATTTCGATTTAATTCTCGTAACTTCGTCTTAATTATCGAACGTTCGTCTTAATTCTGGTAATTTTGACCCATTTCTCGCAACTTCGACTTAATTTTTGTAACTTTAGCTTAATTCTCGCAACTTCGACTTCTTTAACTTCGACTTAATTCTGGTAATTTCGATTTAATTCTCGTAACTTCGGCTTAATTTTCGTAACTTCGGCTTAATTCTCGTAACTTCAATTTAAGTCTCGTAATTTAATTCAGGAATAAAAAATAATTTTCATATTTTATTTTAACAGTTCTTGAATGTCTGGCGACCAGTATAATAATAATATATTAATAACAGTAAATAAATATAAATATATACATATATTAATATTTATAAAAAAATACATATAATACAATAAAATTCTAGCAATAACAATGATGATTGATGACAATAATTATAGTAATAAATGTTTATAATATAATATTAACTTATTAAAAACAATATATGTTATATAAAATAAGTACATATTACAATTGTTAACCAATATATTACATTTAAAACATTTTTTGTATATATAAGCACTATGTATTATTAACAACAGATATTGATATATGCATATATTATGTATATAATATGACATAAAACGATATATAATAATGACATGTATAATTAAATAATTAACTAATTAATTATTGATTGGTAACACTTTACAATAAGGTGTCATTTGTTAACATTAGTTAATATATTAACTACGATGAACAAACATTAAAAAATACACCTATTTATTAATCTTTGTTAATGTTAGTTAATAAAAACACACTCGTTAATTATTCAGGTTATTTCACAGTGCATTAACAAATGTTAACAAACACAACATGATTTTAATAATGCATTAGTAAATGCTGAAATCAACATTAAGATTAATAAAGATTAATTAATGCTGTAGTATTGTTCATTCATAGTTTAATTTACTTCGGAAGGACTAAAAGTACATAGACACAAAACAAAAACAACACTGCCAAATGGTATTTAGTCAGGAACAATTATTCTCTCAATTATATAAATCATTATGCGGTTCATCAAGTTGTAAAATAATCATTAACAAAATCTCCCTACTCTCATCCCTGTACAGCAAACACCTGCAAATCTCCTACTTCTCATCACAGAGCAAGTGCTCATTACCAAAGTAATGTGTTAATCGCCACAGTCTCCTCCAATCACTAACAATGACTACAAACTCCCTGAAAAGTCCTCCTTTTCACCACATTTCCTTTAAAATACAATTACAAGCTGAATGTTCCTCATTATCTATTTCAAACAAACCAAGCCAATCGATCTGTCCAAGCATCCGTCACACTCACCAACCACGTGTCAGTCCGTTAGAGGAGGGTTAGAGATCCACAGATTGGGCCTGTAGTTTCCTGCCTGTCCTGCAGGTCGTCAGACTCGCCAGCAGTCTGCTTAGCTTAGCTCTCCAAAGGCTGGTGGAGACCAGCTCCAGCGGCACCCATAAACATAACGCGTATTCAGCAAACCTCCGGGAACAGCTGCTTTTATTTCAGACCATCTTCTTCTCTCCCCTCCCCTCGGTTCAGTCCTGCGCACTGCCTGCAAGGCTTTTTTTGGAGGCCTTCATGCCTTTGGTGTCATGCTGGGGAAGCAACAGTACGTGTTTCTTTCTTAACCTCTCGGTCAAATCAACATTCTGTGTTCTGACATTCAAAAACAACATGCTAATGCATCTAATCTGAAGGTTTATTAACCTTATAAAACCTATTGTATCATATTTCATCTGCAAATTTCATAAGCCTCTAAACTGATCACAAGTTTGCTGTAAAAAGAGTTGCACACAATCTACTACATGTCTTTTTTTAGCCAGTGAAAGTCATTTTCAAGGTAAACATAAGAATAACTTTTAGATGTGATCCTGGACCACAAAACTAATCATAAGGGTCCATTTTTTGAAATTGAGATTTATAAAACTGAATAAATAAGCTTTCCATTGATGCATGGTTTGTTAGGATAGGACAATATTAGGCCAGAGATTTGAAAATCTGGAATCTGAGGGTGTAAAAAAATGTTTAAAAAATTGAGAAAATCACCATTAAAGTAGTCCAAACAAAGTTTTTAGCAATGCATATTACTAATCAAAAATAATAATCAAAAAGTTTGGATATATTTATGGTGGGAAATTAATTAAGCCTCTAAACTGATCACAAGTTTGCTGTAAAACCAGTTGCACATAATCTACTGCATGTCTTTTTTTTTTAGTCAGTAAAAGTTATGTTAGTATAATTGTATAAACATCCACCTTCAGCTTCTGTTTCACACGTCTTTTTACTGTGAAATCTTTACTGTTTTTTAGAAAGGCAAACATAAGAATAACTTTTATATGTGACCCTGGATCACAAAAACAGTCATAAGCTTTCCACTGATGTATGGTTTGTTAGGATAGGACGATATTTGGCCGAAATGCAACTTTTTTGAAAATCTGGATTCTGAGGGTGTAAAAAGGAAATCAATTTTTTTTTAGAAAATCACCTTTAAAGTTGTCCAAAGGAAGTTCTTAACAATGCATATTACTAATCAAAAATTAAGTTTTGATATATTTACGGTGGGAAATTTACAAAATATATTAAATATAATAAAAGAAAACACTCTGTGTTCTGACATTCAAAATCAACATGCTAATACATCTAATCTGAAGGTTTATGAACTTTATAAAGCCTACTGTATCATATAAGCTTTCCATTGATGCTTGTCAGGATAGGACAATATTTGGCCGAAATGCAATTATTTGAAAATCTGGAATTTGAAGGTGTAAAAAAATATATAAAAATTGAGAAAATCACCTTTAAAGTTGTTCAAGTGAAGTTCTTAGCAATGCATATTACTAATCAAAAATTAAGTTTTGATATATTTACGGTGGGAAATTTACAAAATATATTAAATATAATAAAAAACATTCTGTGTTCTGACATTCAAAATCAACATGCTAATGCATCTAATGTGAAGGTTTATTAACTTTATAAAGCCTACTTCATCTGCAAACTTCAAAAGCTTCTAAACTGATCACAAGTTTGCTATAAAACCAGTTACATACAATCTACTACATGCCTTTTTTAGCCAGTAAAAGTAATTTCAGTATAATTGTATAAACATCCACCTTCAGCTTCTGTTTCACACGTCTTTATACTGTGAAATCTTTACTGATTTTTATAAAGGTAAACATAACTTTTATATGTGACCCTGGACCACAAAACCAGTCATAAAGGTGAATTTTTTGAAATTAAGATTTATAAAGCTGAACAAATAAGCTTTCCATTGATATTTGTTTAGGATAGGATGATATTTGGCCGAAATGCAACTATCTGAAAATCTGCAATCTGATGGTGTAAAAAAAAAAAAAAAAAATTAAAAATTTGAGAAAATCACCTTTAAAGTTGTCCAAAAGAAGTTTACGGTGGGAAATTCACAAAATATATAAAAGATATATAATAAAAGAAAAATAGTCAATTTTGACCCATACAATTGCATTATTTTGCATTATTGAAACTACAGAGCTTTGCTAAGGACTTAAACATCATTAAATATTTAAATATCACCTTACAAGACATATTACAGAAAAACATAGATTGACAAATGATATTTATATGCATTTTAAGTAAGCAGTCTGCAATACTGTTATAAAGATCATAATGATTTACATTACAAACTACTAGAAATGCATCAAATTGCATATTTTGCTCAGTTTATACACTACCAGTCAAAAGTTTTTGAACAGTAATAATTGTAATGTTTTTAAAGAAGTCTCTTCTGTTCATCAAGCCTGCATTTATTTGATCAAAAGTACAGCAACACAATTTTGAAATATTTTTACTATTAAAAATAACTGCTTTCTATTTAAATATATTTCAAAATGTAATTTATTTCTGTGATCAAAGCTAAATTTTTCTTCTGAAAACGCTGTTCTTCTGAACTTACTATTCACCAAAGAAACCTAAAAAAATTCTACTCTTAAGGATTATTTCTAAAGGATCATGTGACTGGAGTAATGATGCAAAAAACTCACATTTAAAATTACATTTTAAAATATATTAAAATAGAAAACTGTTATTTTAACTAGTAAAAATATTTCAAAATTTTACTGTTTTGCTGTGCTTTGGATCAAATAAACGCAGACTTGGTGAGCAGAAGAGACTTCTTTAAAAAACATTAAAAATCTTACTTTCCAAAAACAGTAAGTATAATCAGTAAGTAAAACATATAGATTTTTTACATTTCATAAAAACTGAGTTTTCTGACATTAATTTAATATGCTTTCCAGGGTTAGTTTAATGCATTCTCTATTGGCTCTGGCATCCACTGCCTCAAAACAAAATTTTGCTGAGGGGTGTCACACCTACTCACTTTTTTGGGTGAATTCTTACACTTTTCAGTCTGTCACAGTCTCCGATTAAATTTGGAACCGAGGTGACAGACTAAATGACTGCTGCTGACATTTCTCTCTGATTTCATGCATTGCAACACCCAGGGTTTGCAAATTTTCTAACCAATTTGCATGATTTTTCATGACATTTCAAGCAGTTTACAACAACTGACTGGAAAATGAAAATTATTTTATAATGACTGTACTCACAAAGAAAAAGATATAGTCTAGAATTAAGCATAACTAGAAAAAATTCATAGTAACTACAGAAATTCCAGTTTTGAGTGCTTGAGTGCAATATTTACAATGCTTTTTTTCTAGATCATGCGACTCTATTCGGGCAGGGAATCAATAGCAAGCTTATCAAAATCTCTGGAGTGCTGCATAAACGGAAAACAATTGTAATATAATGAATTCGCTTCAAAAACACATTGAATAATTACAAACAGTGCTGCAAGAACATTTTCTTGTTTCCCAAGTCATTTAAGTGTAGGAGGGGGAAAAAATGCTTGTGCATAACAATCAGCATTTGTGATACGTGGCTTTTTGTTTGCTGAGGAAAATTAGTTTGGATCAGATTCGAGCGGGACAGCAGCTTGCCAGTATTATTGAGAAAAAGCTCATTGGTCACTGCCAAAGCAAGGAGAGTCCATCACACCGACTGAAGGATAATATCAAATACGTTTGTTGTTGTTGAGATTTGGTAGAGCCAACATTTTTGCATTTGGCAGACAATGTTATCCTAAGCGACTGAAAATCAAACCCATGACCTTGGCACTGCTAGAGCCATGCACTAAAAGCTGAGCCACAGAAACTCAATGAACTGAGAGCTTTCATCTGAGCCTTCAGATTAAATGAATAGTTCACCCACAAATGAAGAGCTGTTGAAAATGTACTCACCGTCAGACCATTAAAGATTTAGATGAGTTTGCATGTTCATGGGAACATATTTAGAGAAATGTAGCAGTACATCACTTGCTTACCAGTGAATACTCTGCAGTGAATGGGTGCCGTCAGATTGAGAGTCCAAACAGCTGATAAAAACATTACAATAATCCATAAGTAATCCACACTACTCCAATTCATCAGTTAAAATCTTGTGAAGCAAAAAGCTGCCATTGGTTTTGACTTAAAACCGTTGCTTCTGGCTAAAATACTGTTTCTTTAGCCCATTATATGTGACCCTGGACCACAAAACCAGTCTTAAGTCGCTGTGGTATATTTGTAGCAATAGCCAAAAATACATTGTATGGGTCAAAATTATTGATTTTTCTTTTATGTCAAAAATCATTAGGAAATTAAGTAAAGATCATGTTCCATGAAGATTTTTTGTAAAATTCCTACTGTAAACCTATCAAAATGTAATTTTTGATTAGTAATATGCATTGCTAAGAACTTAATTTGGACAACTTTAAAGATGATTTTCTCAGTATTTTGATTTTTTGCACCCTTAGATTCCAGATTTTCAAATAGATGTATCTCGGCCAAATATTGTCCTATCCTAACAAACTATACATCAATAGAAAGCTTATTTATTGAGCTTTCATATGATGTATATATCTCAGTTTTGTAAAATTTAACCTTATGACTGGTTTTGTGGTCCAGGGTCACATATTGCTTTCTCCAGTGAAAAAAGTATATTCTCTGAAAGAGAAAGATCAGAAGAGAAATATGAACAGATCAAGCACAGATTTCAAGCAAAAACAGTCCAAAACAGTGCTAAACAAATATGTTTTGATGAGAGAGGACAACATCGGATGGGCTTTTTCACTGGAGGAAGCGTTATTATGGATTATGGACTTAAAAGCGACGGTCTAAAAACATCTTGATAAATTTGTTTTTTACAAACACACAGCTTTGGTGTGGATTACTTGTGGATTATTGAGATGTTTTTATCAGCTGTTTGGATTCTCATTCTGACGGCACCCATTCACTGCAGATGATCTATTCCTTACTCCAGTCACAAGATTCTTCAGAAATCATTCTAATATTCTGATTTGCCACTCAAAAATTATTATTATTAGTATGTTGAAAACCGCTAAGAAAACAGCTTGATGGATTTTTTTTTTTTTTTTTTTTTTTTTAAATGCAGTTTTTCACTTCAAAAGATGTTGACTGATGGACTGGACTGGTTTGAGTTACTTGTGGATTATTGAGATGTTTTTATCAGCTGTTTGGATTGTCATTCTGACGGCACCCATTCACTGCAGATGATCTATTCCTTACACCAGTCACATGACTCTTCAGAAATCATTCTAATATTCTGATTTGCCACTTAAAAATGATTAATATTAGTAGTATGTTAAAAACAGCCTAGAAAACGGCTTGATGGATTTGTTTTTTTGTTTTTTGTTTTACAAACACGCAGCTTTTCGCTTTAAAAGATTTTCATGATGGACTGGACTGGTGTGGATTACTTGTGGATTATTGTTATGTTTTTATCAGCAGTTTGGATTCTCATTCTGACGGCACCCATTCACTGCAGATGATCTATTCCTTACTCCAGTCACAAGATTCTTCAGAAATCATTCTAATATTCTGATTTGCCACTCAAAAATTATTATTATTAGTATGTTGAAAACCGCTAAGAAAACAGCTTGATGGATTTTTTTTTTTTTTAAATGCAGTTTTTCACTTCAAAAGATGTTGACTGATGGACTGGACTGGTTTGAGTTACTTGTGGATTATTGTGATGTTTTTATCAACTGTTTGGATTGTCATTCTGACGGCACCCATTGACTGCAGATGATCTATTCCTTACACCAGTCACATGACTCTTCAGAAATCATTCTAATATTCTGATTTGCCACTTAAAAATGATTCATATTAGTAGTATGTTAAAAACAGCCGAGAAAACGGCTTGATGGATTTTTTTTTTTTTTTTTACAAACACGCAGCTTTTCGCTTTAAAAGATCTTCATGATGGATTGGACTGGTGTGGATTATTTGTGGATTATTGTGATGTTTTTATCAACTGTTTGGATTCTCATTCTGACGGCACCCATTCACTGCAGAGGATCCATTCCTTACTCCAGTGACATGACTTCAGAAATCAAATATTCTGATTTGCCACTCAAAAATTATTATTATTAGCATGTTAAAAACAGCTGAGAAAAGAGCTTGATTGACTTGTTTTTTACAAACACACAGCGTTTTAATTCAAAAGATGTTCATTGATGGACTGGAGTGCTGTGGATTACTTGTGAATTATTTTGATGTTTTTATCAGCTGTTTGGATTCTCACTCTGACAGCACCCATTCACTGCAGTTGATCTATTCCTTACTCCAGTCACATGATTCTTCACATGATTTCACATGAAATCGTTCTAATATTCTGATTTGCCACTCAAAAATTATTATTATTAGTAGTAGTAGTAGTAGTAGTATATTGAAAACAGCTGAGATAACGGCTTCATGGATTAATTTTTTTAAAAACACGCAGCTTTTCGCTTCAAAAGATGTTTACTGATGTACTGGACTGGTGTGGATTATTGTGATGTTTTTATCAGCTGTTTGGATTCTCATTCTGACGGCACCCATTCACCGTAGATGACTCATTGGTGAGCAAGTTATGTCATGCTAAATTTCTCCAAAACTGTTCTGATCTCATGCACATTTTGAATGGCCTGAGGGGAAATGGACATTTTCTGCAAATTTTCATTTTTGGGTGAACTATTCCTTTTAAAGTCTGACTCTCTATACCGACTCAACTCAGATGCACTAAAAACCAACTAACAAACTAAGATCCTCCCCTACAAGTCAAATATGCACATACTAAAGTGTCAAGCATCAAACCAGGCTCCGCGGGTCAGAGTTCTAAAGGGGTGAAAGTTCTGCAAAGCGAGTCAGTGATGTAATAGAGAGGCTCCAGAGACACAAACAGCACAGCAGACACATGAGACCCACAGAGACGCGGAGGGACAGATGTGGGGGCAGATATATGAGAGACCCTGTCTCTCCGCTCCCAGCAGGGCGCCAGCCCGCCTGAACCATCCTCTCTAGCCAAACGAAACGAGAACTTTCAGCGTTGGGGAGTGACTAACTAAAAGTAGCGATGCTGCTAACTTCAGTACAATTTTCAGGAGCGTGACAGTAGTACAACAAAAATAGTGCAGCTTTTCCAGTAACAAGCTACCTTTTCCCCCACTAGTTATATATATACACCACCAGTCAAAAGTTTTTGAACAGTAAGATTTGTAATGTTTTTAAATGTTTTTGTTCGATCCAAAGTACAGCAAGAACAGTAACATTTTGAAATATTTTTACCATTTAAAAAAAGAGTTTCTATTTGAATATTTATTAAAATGTAATTTATTTCTGTGATTTCAGAGCTGAAATTTCAGCTTCAGTACTCCAGTCACATGATTCTTCAGATATCATTCTAATATTCTGATTTGCTGCTCAAAAATATTATTATTATTATTATTATACTGAAAACAGCTGAGTAGATTTTTTTCAGGTTTCCTTGATGAATAGAAAGCTCAGAAGAACAGCATTTGTCTGAAATATAAATCTTTTGTAACATTATAAATGTCTTTATCATCATATTTGATCAATTTAAAGCATCCTTGCTGAATAAAAGTATGTAATTATACTAAGTCCAAGCTTTTCAATGGTATAGTGTATAATGTTACAAAAGAAATGTACAATACAATACAAAAGATTTACACAGCATTTCACATAAATGCTGATCTTTCTATTTATCAAAGAATCCTGAAAAAAAATATTGATAATAATGTTTCTTGAACATCAAATCAGAATATTAGAATGATTTCTGAAGGATCATGTGACACTGTAAAACTGGAGTAATAATGCTGAAAATTAAGCTTGGATCACTTGAATATATACATATATATTAAAATAGAAAGCAGTTGTTATAAATAATAACAATATTTCAAAATTGTAGTTTTTGCTGCACCTTGGATCAAATAAATGCAGGCTTGGTGAGCAGAAGAGACTTAAAAACATAAAAAATCTTACTGTTCAAAAACCTTTGAGTGGTAGTGTAAAAAAATAATTTCTGGCTTGTGAATTATCATAAAGTTTTTCATTGACATATATATAGTTTAACATATTTAATTCATTTTATAAAAAAGTTTTTAACTATAAAAATAACACACTGTTCAGTGTGTTTCAACTTGACTGGCAAAAACAAAAACAAAAAGCACTTGGCAAAAAGATTAAGACAAGCAATTGGGTCATTCTGTGTCAACATAACAACAGGTCCTCAGCCAAAATCTTTTTTTTTCTGGTGAAAGAAATCCATAAAAGAAGATGAAAGTCAAAATATTAAATGCCACGGATGAATATTTACTGGGTAATCCATTTTGTAGAAGTCAGGATAGTCAAACAACATTTTGATTTTGAAGCAAAGAGATAAAAAAACATAAGGTGCTAGAAACATTATTTTATTTTACATAAAGATGGGTAGATTTATTAGTAAAATCTGTTTATTTCAGAAATCCTTGTTGCAACTTATGCCAATATAATATATACAACATATGATATAACATACACCAGTCAGAAGTTTTTGGACAGTAAGATTTTTAATGTTTTTTAAAGAAGT
>NC_133368.1:44991442-45040619 GCF_049309525.1 Garra rufa | reverse complement strand
GACTATAATTTCATTATGTGAAATATCTTATTCAGGTCAGAACTAAATAAAAAACAACTTTCCTTTAGAAATGTCTCTTTTATTTTAGTAAAATAACATTTTGCAGATTCTGCAAGGTGTATGTAAACTTTTGACCTCAACTGTATATATACAGAAATGTTTACAGTTCTCTGATCTCAGTTAATGATCACATGAAATGCAGGTAATCACATAATATATTTGATCTTTTATTAAGTGTTTTATTTTAACATTGTGTATTTGTTTTGATTCTACCTTCCTAATATTTATTTGATTATTAGCTTTTCATCAACTCAAAAACCCCTTGTAGTCGCTTACAATCCCCAGTCTGGCGAAATCCTAAACTAATGCAATGATTTAATTTCATTTAGTTTAACTTGATGTACTAAAATAACTAAAATTAAACAGAAATAAAAAAAATATTTAAAATGTACAAAATGTAGAATCAGTAAGATTTGTAATGTTTTTTTTTAATGGAGTCTCAAATTATCATCAAGGCTGTTTTCATTTGATCAAAAATACAGAAAAAAACGCCCTACCGCGGTCGCTGCCCCATCTGAGGCTGACTCCGAACTTTCAGCTATGCTTCTCCGAGCCGCCAGGGGGATCGGCCTTGAGGTCCCTAAAGAGCCTCCGGCCGATCCCTCGAGGCTGGACGACTGGTTCCTGGGGATGGCACCGGCGGCACCGCCATGCTCCCCCCCTGTGCCATTCTTCCCGGAGGTGCATGAGGAGCTGACAAAGACCTGGCGCGCCCCTTATTCAGCTCGAGCGCGCCCCAGCTCCTCTCCCCTCGCCACTCTCGACGGCAGGGCAGCCCGGGGCTATGTGGCGGTTCCACAGGTTGAGCGCACCGTTGCGTTGCACTTATGCCCGTGGGGTGCCGCCACCTGGCGGGACCGTCCACATCTCCCCTCCAGGGCGTGCAAACTTTCATCCGCCCTGGCAGGCCGTGCCTACCATGCTGCCGGCCAGGCTGCCACCGCCCTGCACGCTATGGCCACACTCCAAGTTTACCAGGCCCAAGCGCTTAAACATCTGCACGAGAGTGGTCCTGACCAAGGGGTTATGGAAGAACTCCGCGCCACCACCAACTTCACCCTCCGGGTGACGAAGCCCACGGCGCGTTCCCTTGGTCAGGTGATGTCCACCATGGTGGTCCAGGAGCGACACCTATGGCTGGCCCTGGCCCAGATGGCAGACGCCGACAAAGCATGCTTTCTCGACGCTCCCATCTCCCAGGGCGGCCTATTCGGCGACACCGTTGAGGACTTCGCCCAGCAGTTCTCGACGGTCCGGAAGCAGATGGAGGCCATAAAACACATCTTGCCCTGCCGCGAAGCCACCATCCCGCCGCCTGGGCCCCCGCCTCCACCTGCCCGTCGCCGAGGGCGTCCCCCCGCGGCTCCTAAAACACCAGCTCCGTCCCCTGCCGAGGCACACGATGCTAGATTGGCAGCCCGACGTCGAGCTTCCCGTGGGAGAGGGACGCCGCCCGTGACCCAGGGACCGGCTAAAAACACCCGCAGACGAGCTGTGAAGCGTCCCTGACGCGGGCAACCCAGAGGTGGAGAAGATCACTCTTCTGGCCGCTGTTCTGCGTGCGGAGGTTGCAGTCCTACTGGCGAAGGATGCAATCGAGCCTGTCCCTCCAGCTGAGATGAGGTCAGGGTTCTACAGTCCCTACTTCATCGTGCCCAAAAAGAGCGGTGGGCTAAGACCCATCCTGGACCTCAGAGTCTTGAATCGATCCCTTCTCAGGCTGCCGTTCAAGATGCTCACGACGAAGCGCATGCTAACATGCATCCGTCCCCAGGATTGGTTTGCAGCCATCGACCTGAAGGACGCGTACTTTCACGTCTCGATCCTTCCTCGACACAGACCCTTTCTTCGGTTTGCCTTCGAGGGTCGAGCGTATCAGTACAAAGTGCTCCCATTTGGCCTGTCCCTCTCTCCCCGTGTCTTCACCAAGGTCACGGAGGCAGCCCTGTTCCCTCTTTGGCAGACAGGCTTTCGCATCCTCAACTATCTCGACAACTGGCTTCTGTTAGCTCACTCGCGAAATGCGTTGTGCGAACAGAGGGACCTTGTGCTTCAGCACCTCAGCCCTCTGGGCCTTCAGGTCAACCGAAAAAAGAGCAAACTCTCCCCAGTGCAGAGGATCTCTTTTCTTGGTGTGGAGCTGGACTCGGTCAATATGACACCAACGAGCGTGTGCAGTCAGTGCTGAAGTGTCTGGAATTATTCAGACACAAGGCAGCAGTTCCTCTCAAAACATTTCAGAGGCTCCTGGGGCATATGGCAGCTGCAGCCGCGGTCACGCCGCTGGGCTTGCTTCATATGAGACCGCTTCAGAGCTGGTTACACGACCGTGTCCCGAGACGGGCATGACACCGTGGCACACTCTGTGTGACAGTGTCGCCGCCTATTCAGCCCGTGGATCAGACCCTGCCTTCCTACGGGCCGGTGTGCCCCTAGGACAGGTGTCCAGGCATGTCGTGGTTTAAACGGATGCCTCCACCACGGGTTGGGTTGCTGCATGCAATGGGCAAGCAGCATCGGGCTCCTGGACAGGACCTCGACTGCAGTGGCATATCAATTGCCTCGAGTTGTTGGCTGTGCTTCTGGCCCTTCGTCGCTTCCGACCGATGTGGCGTCAGAAGCACGTGCTTGTCCGCACCGACAGCACTGCGACTGTGAATTACATCAATCGCCAGGGCAGTCTCCGCTCCCGTCGCATGTCACAACTCGCCCCCCGTCTGCTCCTCTGGAGTCAAACGTGGCTGAAATCGCTACGTGCCATTCACATACTAGGGGAACTCAACCGTGCAGCCGATCAGCTCTCACGGCAAACCACCCTCCCTGGAGAATGGCGACCTCACCCCGAGATGGTCCTGCTGATTTGGAGCCATTTCGGCAAGGCCCAGATAGATCTGTTTGCCTCCCCCGAATCCTCCCATTGCCAGTTGTTTTACTCCCTCAGCGAGGCTCCCCTCGGCAGGAACGCACTGGCACACAGCTGGCCTCCGGGGCCCAAGTACGCCTTTCCCCCAGTGAGCCTCCTTGCACAGACCCTGCGCAAGATCAGGGAGGACGAGGAGCAGGTTCTGTTGGTTGCGCCACATTGGCCCACCCGGACCTGGTTTCCAGAACTCATTTCCCTCGCGGCAGCCCCTCCCTGCAAGATCCCCTTGAGGAAAGACCTTCTTTCTCAAGGGATGGGCACAATTTGGCACCCGCGCCCCGACCTTTGGAACCTGCACGTCTGGCTCCTGGACGGGATGCCTCAGACCTCACCGGCCTTCCACAGGCCGTGATAGAAACCATCACTCAGTCCAGAGCTCCCTCTACAAGGCAGGCTTATGCACTGAGGTGGGGTCTGTTCGTCGACTGGTGCTCCTCTCAAGGAGAGGACCCACAGAGATGCACGATTGCAGTAGTGCTTTCCTTCCTGCAAGAGAAGTTGGGAGCGCAGGCTGTCCCCTTCGGCTCTCAAAGTATACTTTGCTGCCATCGCAGCGTATCACGATGCAGTAGATGGAACATCTCTAGGTAAGCACCAACTCATTGTGAGGTTCCTGAGAGGTGCAAGAAGGATTAATCCTCCCAGACTGCACCTCGTACCCTCTTGGGATCTCTCTCTGTCGCCCCATTTGAGCCACTTGCATCAGTTGAGCTAAAATTCCTGTCACTTAAGACAGTGCTCCTGATTGCTCTGGCCTCCATCAAGAGGGTAGGGGACCTACAAGCTTTCTCTGTCGACGAAACGTGCCTAGAGTTCGAGCCCGGCGATTCTCACGTCATCCTGAGACCCTGGCCCGGTTATGTGCCTGCAAGCTCTGCCCTTGGAGGAGGCAGACCCAGCTTCTGCGCTGCTGTGTCCAGTTCGCGTTCTACGCATATATGTGGACCGCACTCGGCACTTCAGACGCACCAAGCAGCTCTTTGTCTGCTTTGGAGGTCAGCAGAAAGGGAATGCTGTCTCCAAACAGAGGTTGGCTCATTGGGTGGTTGATGCCATCTCCCTGTCATACCTATATCAGGGAGAGCCATGCCCCTTAGGTGTTCATGCCCACTCCACTAGGAGTGTTGCCTCATCCTATGTGTTGGCTCATGGCGCCTCACTAGCAGATATTTGTAGAGCTGCGGGCTGGGTGACACCTAATACCTTCGCCAGGTTCTACAACCTTCGCGTAGAGGCCGTATCCTCCCGTGTCTTAACTTAGACTTCAGGTGAGCGGGAGAACGGCTGGTGTCGGCTTGCTGCACCATTCCCCTTGGATCCGTGCGCTATTTCCCAGTATGTTCCCTCCGGCGAACCCTGGGTCCTCCATGCCCCGCAGTCAGGCCTAAACGCGGAGTAGCCCCTGACTGTGCTCCCGCCGGGTCTCCTTCGCCCCGCAGGTTGTGGCATCGTGTCTCATTATCCTTCCAGTGGTCAGCCAGAAGGCCTCTGTTTCCCTCGCATATCCCTAAGTACTATGGATATATTGAATTTACTTTCATTCCACATGTAAAGATCTCATGTGCTCCGCCCCCCCCATGTATCGTCACGAGCCGCAGGGTGTAATTTGGATTTGTCTGTGCATGTTTTTGTTTACTTTTAAAGGTTTGGTGCCCGTCCACTCACATTATTTGGCTGACAGACTGCACCGGTTTTCGTTAAAAATCTTTGTTTGTGTTCTGCTGAGGAAACAAAGACAACTACATCTTGGATGCCCTGGGGGTAAGCAGATAAACATCAAATTTTCATTTTTGGGTGAACTATCCCTTTGAGACCATTTTTTGAAGGTCTTGGTCTTGTGACGGTCTTGACAGTATTTGTACTCAATCTTGTCTTAATGATTAATTGATTAATTATAAGACATTTTTCAGGCAGTAAATGTGGTCTTGATCTTGACTTGGTCTTAATTTAGGTGGTCTTGACTACAACATGCACAGAAGTAGGTTTTGTTCAGCTAGAACAAAAATGACACTGAACAGTGGCTGTGAGCGGCGAGAGAGATATGTTTACTCATAACCGCTGAGATATGGAAAGGTAAGATGATCCGTGCGAATGCACTTATATGGTTATCTATCAGCACACGCTTCATTCAGCACGTCACTGTCGCTCTCTCCTCGTCTTTCCTCCTCATCATCAGCTTTTTAAACCCACTTTTGTATTGTCCTGTGGCTGTTGCTGTCATGTAGGGCCGTATGCGAGAGAGCCCGGGCTGAACTGAAATAGCCGTGCCTCTCATGTCCCCCTAATGTAATTGGAAAGCGTTTGCATTGACTGATAACACAAGAATGTGTTTCAGCCCAGCAACTATTTTGGGAGTGCCATGCTGTCCGGTCCTCTGGTGCCCTTGTCTTAGACCCAGCACAAGTTTTGTTGATGAGGCTCATGTAAACAGCCTTGTTTTGTTTGCAAAGATGTGTGTTTACATAAAACACATGAGAAATACAGGTCAATAGTGATGTGTATTTTGCTCATTTTTATTGTGAGTATTATATACTGTATATGGAGTACTATATACATATATATGCATATTGAATTCTTTTTATACATCCTATTATATATGCACACACTGATTAATGTGCCTTTTAAATAGGAATGTCTCACCATGGTCAACTAGTCATCCAAAAACAATTATGACCCCTTAGTGTCTTCACTATTTTAACTTAATTAAGTATTAAGTATTTTTTATTTTATTTTATTTTTATTTATTTTATTAATTGATTTATTTGTATTACTTTTTTGCCTTTTTTTCTCTTTTTTTTTTCTTTGGCTAGACACATGATAGAGAGATGACCCTTGATGAACAGAAAATGACCCTTTAGTGTCTTTACTATTTTAATTAATTTTCTTTTTCTTTTCTTTTCTTTTCTTTTCTTTTTGTTTGGATAGATTTTTGGTTACATGTTATCATTTGTTTTCATATTTTTTATTTTATTTTATTTTTTGCCTTTTTTGTCTCTTTTTTGGATAGACAGGAAATGGATTCTATAATTGGTTGAATAATTCGGACCCCTTAGTGTCTTTACTATTTTAACTTAATTTTTGGTTGTTATAATTTATTTATTTTTAATTCTATTTATTTATTTATTTTGTCTCTTTTTTTGGCTAGACACATGATAGAGAGATACAGGAAACGGTTTTCAATAATTGGTTGAATAATTAAGACCCCTTAGTGTCTTTACTATTTTAAATTCATTTTTGGTTGCAGGTTGTATATATTTTTTCTCATTTATTTATTTATTATTTATTTTATTGTATTATTTATTTATCTAATTATTTATTTATTTATTTTGCCTTTTTTGTCTATTTGTTTTGGATAGACACATAGAGAGATGGCAGGAAATGTTTTTCAATAATTGGTTGAATAATTAAGACCCCTTAGTCTCTTTACTATTTTAACTTCATTTTATAATTATTTTTCTTTTTCTTTTCTTTTCTTTTCTTATTTTATCTCTTTTTGTTTGGATAGACACGTCAGTCATTTTTGGTTGCATGTTATCATTTGTTGTCACATTTTTTATTTTATTTTATTTATTATTTTTTGCCTTTTTTGTCTCTTTTTTGGATAGACAGGAAATGGATTCTATAATTGGTTGAATAATTCGGACCCCTTAGTGTCTTTACGATTTTAAATTCATTTTTGGTTGCATGTTATAATTAGTTTTTGTATTTATTTTATTTTATTTTATTTTATTTTTATCTATTTATTT
Source organism: Garra rufa (assembly GCF_049309525.1). Taxonomy (NCBI): domain Eukaryota; kingdom Metazoa; phylum Chordata; class Actinopteri; order Cypriniformes; family Cyprinidae; genus Garra; species Garra rufa. The sequence continues at coordinate 45,033,890 of NC_133368.1, read as the reverse complement.
ATTTATTTTGTCTAATTTTTTGGAGAAATAATTGGTTGAGACCCCTTAGTGTCTTTACTATTTTAACTTAATTTTTGGTTGCATGTTATAATTTGTTTTCGTATTTATTATTTTATTTTATTATTTAATTTATTTTTATTACTTTTTTCCTTTTTTTGCCTAACTTCTTTTTTGGTTGCATGTTATAATTTATTTTATTTTAATTCTATTTATTTATTTATTTTGTCTCTTTTTTTGGATAGACACATGATAAAGAGATGACAGGAAATGGTTTTCAATAATTGTTTGGATAATTAAGACCCCTTTGTGTCTTTACTATTTCAGCTTCAATTTTGGTTTCATGTTATATTTTATCATATTTATTTTATTTTATTATTTTTTTGTCTCTTTTTGTTTGGCTAGACACATGATAGAGAGATACAGGAAATGGTTTTCAATAATTAGTTGAATAATTAAGACCCCTTAGTGTCTTTACTATTTTAAATTCATTTTTGGTTGCATATTTTATTATTTATTTATCTAATTATTTATTTTTTTTGCCTTTTTTGTCTATTTTTTTGGATAGACACATAGAGAGATGGCAGGAAATGTTTTTCAGTAATTGGTTGAATAATTAAGACCCTTTAGTGTCTTTACTATTTTAACTTCATTTTTGGTTGCATGTTGTTGTTTTTTCTTCATATCTATTATTTTATTTTATTTTATTTTATTATTTATTTAGCCTTTTTTGTCTCTTTTTCTGGAAAGACAAGTAGAGAGATGCCAGGAAATGTTTTGTTTTATTTTATTTTATTTTATTTTATTTTATTTTATTTTATTTTATTTTATTTTATTTTATTTTATTTTATTTTATTTTATTTTATTTTATTTTATTTTATTTTATTTATTTTTGCCTTTTTTGTCTCTTTTTTTTGGATAGACACATAGAGAGATGACAAGGAAATAATTTTCAATTATTGGTTGAATAATTAAGACCCCTTTACTATTTTAACTTTGTCTTTGGCTGCATGTTTTCGTATTTATTTATTTATTGCCTTTTTTGTCTCTTTTTTGAGAGATGACAGGAAATGATCCAGTGCCAGATTCAAATCTGTATCAACCATTTCCTGTCCTGCCCTTATTCCTACCCAGGCAAAAAATAAATAAATCAAAGTTTAAATAGTGAGGCATGCATCACGGCTCATTGCATCAACCAATGCATTAAACTCTGCATTAAACCAACTACTCTTTTGCAATGCATACCTGACAGTAACAAATGTTTCATGTTGGCAAGTTGAAATACATAATAATATTGCATCTTCCTTTTCCCTGCATTCCAGTTTGTTTTATTAGACGTATATTAGAACGTCTTGTTCTTCTGTCTGTATTTGTGATGCAACGTTTATGCAACAGACAAATGAGTACAAGAGCACAGTATGAGACCCAATAATGATGCCAGTATCGTTATCTGCGGATACATAATTTGTGAAGTATATGTACATTCAGGGATGTCATAATGATGGATAATCACCTCAGAGCAGTTTGGCACTTGTGTGGGTGGACGAAAAGTCGGTACAGCAAATGTGGAAAAAGCACTAAAGTTTCAAACTATATCGTAATAGTCCTCCAGAATGCTTTCCCCGAGAGAAGAGCTATAAACATGACTGGTACGAATAATTTAGAGCATTAAATTTTGTGTTTATTTCATTCTGTGGAAGGGACTTTGACCAAAGAGCAGTACATTAATACTTGATCTGAAAGGTAAATTGGTAATGAAGACAGATGTTGACACATGATAACACAGAACATCATTATCGCATCTGATAGCAGTGTTCAGATCTCTTATCTTTCTTATCTACCTTCATTCTCAGAGCTGGATATGTGCTTTTTGTAATCTAAAGTGATGAAACAACAGGAAGTCATTCATTTCAGTAAGAGTTCCCAGCACTGTTAGCTATTTGTTAACATCCAAAGTTGTGAAATTTGCAAATAAAGCACCATCCAGCGAGACAAAGTTTTTTTTTTTGTATATAATAAATCAATTGTGTCACAGAGCGTGCAGACAAAACACAATAAATGCAGTCATGTTATCTTGCTTGCTTTTTTAAATTACAGTTAAGTTTTTGAGTTTGAATTGAGGCAGGAAACGGAATGCAGAATAGAGATTCAAATTTGAATTTAATGACGTAGAATGAAATCCAAAATTCTATAGGAAATTGAAACAAGTAGTGTCATTTTTGAAATGTTAACTCAAAATATTGAGAAAAGAAGTCAGAATTGCAAGAAAAAGTCTAAATTCTGAGTTTATAGCTATATTTTTTCCTACAGAATTGCTAGATTTTTTTTTTTTAAATTTGAGTTGAAGTTGCAGTTTTTTTAAATTGAGATGGGAAACAAAATGCAGAATAGCAATTCAGATTTGAATTTAACGACATGGAATGAAATCAAAATTTTATAAGACATTCAAATAAGTAGTGTAATTTTTGTAATGTAACTCAGTCAGAATTGCAAGAAAAGTCAGAATGCTGAGTTTATATCTTACAATTTTCCCCTTTTTGCCTCAGAATTGCAAGAAAAACGTCAAATTTTGAGATAAAGTTGCAATTATGTTTTTTTTTAATTGAAGCAGGAAACAGGGTAACACTAAGAAGCGTATTTTTTTCCAGAAATGAAGTAAGAATTAGAAGAAAAAAAATTTAATTTATATCATAAATTTAAATTTTTTCCTCAGAATTGCAAGGAAAAAGTCTGAATTTTGAGATAAAGTTGCAATGATTATTATTATCTTTTAAAGTGAGGCAGGAAACAGAATGCAGAAAAGCAATTTGTATTTGAATTTAATGACAGAATGAAATCAAAATTCTACAAGAATTTTAAATAAGTAGTGTCATTTTTAAATTGATCTATATTTTTCATCTAAATTTTTTCCTCAGAATTGCAAGAAAAAAATCAGAATTTTGAGATAAAGATGCAATTAAAAAAAATTGAGGCAGGAAACAAAATGCAAATAGCAATTCAGATTTGAATTTAATGACGTGGAATGAAATCAAAATTCTATAAGAAATTCAAATAAGTAGTGTAATTTTTCTGATGAATTTTGAGAAAAGAAGTCAGAATTGCAAGAAAAGTCAGAATTCTGAGTTTATATCTCACAATTTTCCCATTTTTTGCCTCAGAATTGCAAGAAAGAAGTCTGAATTTTAAGATTAAGTTGCAATCTTTTTATTTTTAATTAAGACAGGAAAGAGAATGCAGAATAGCAATTCAGATTTGAATTGAATGACAGAATGAAATCAAAATTCTATAAGAAATTCTAATAAGTAGTGTCATTTCTGTTTTGTAAACTCAAGAGTTTTGAGAAAGAAGTCAGAATTGCGAGAAAAAGTCTGAATTTTGAGATAAAGATGCAATTTTTTTTTAAATTGAGGCAGGAAACAAAATGCAAATAGCAATTCAGATTTGAATTTAATGACGTGGAATGAAATCAAAATTTTATAAGAAATTCAAATGAGTAGTGTAATTTTTGTAATGTAAAGTTTATAACTCACAATTTCCCCCTTTTTGCCTCAGAATTGCAATAAAAAAGTCTGAATTTTGAGATAGTTGCAATTATCTTTTTTTGTGTGTGTAAATTTTGCAATGTAGAAGAAAAGAAGTCAGAATTGCAAGATGTAAACTCTGATGTAAAGTCTGAATTCTGAGTTTATATTTCACATTTTTTCCTTTTTTCCCCTCAGAATTGCAAGAAAAAAGTCTGAATTTTGAGATAAAGTTGCAATCACCTTTTTTTGTAATTGAGGTCTGAATTCTGAGTTTATATCTCATAATTCAAACTTTTTTTTCTGCAATTCTAAGGAAATTCTCACAATTCTATTTTTTTCTCAATTTTCTGAGAATATCTTATATCTCACAATTGATTTATTTATTTTTTCAGTTAAAACATGAAAAAATCAGGTAATAAATAAATGAGCTGAAATATATCAGAGATATAATCTCAGAATTCTGAGAAAAAAAGTAAAATGTAAACTCTGAATTTTAAGGAAAAAAATTGAATTGCGAGATGTAAACTGTGAGTTGTGAAAAAAAGGTGAGAATTTTGAGTTTATATTTCAAGATATTTCCTTTTTTTCTCTCAGAATTGCAAAAAAAAATTGAATTGTGTGATATAATCTCAGAACTCTGAGAAAAAAAGTTGGAAATGTAAAATGTAAACCTAGAATCTTGAGCAAAAAAGTCAGAAGTGTGAAAAATGTAAAAAAAAATAAAAATAAAATAGAATTGTGAGAAATACACTGAGAAAAGGTCAGAATTCTGAGTTTATATCTCACAATTCAAACTTTTTTCCTACAATTCTGAAGAATTTAATTTTTTTCTCAAAATTCTGTTTACATTTGACCTTTTTCTCAGAATTTTGAGATTATATGTCATTTTATTTTCAGTTAAAACATGAAAAAATCAGGTTATAAATTAATGAGTTGAAATGTAAACTCAGAATTTGGAGAAAAAAAAGTCTGAACTGCAAGATGTAAACTAAGAATTTTGAGGAAAAAAATAGAACTGTGAGAAATACACTGAGAATTGTGAGAAAAGGTCTGTGAGTGTATATCTCACAATTCAAACTTTTTTCCTGCAGTTCTGAGGACATTCTCGCAATTCTAATTTTAATTCATAATTACATAATTTCCCTTATAAAAACAAGAGCACTTTATTATGGGAAAAAAAGATAATTGCATAATTGCAACTTAAGTGCAAAATAAATAAAGTGCAAAATTTATTCTTGTAATTTTGAGGAAAAATGGAAAAGATATAAACTCAGAATTCTGACTTTTTCTCAAAATTTTGCAATTCGAATTATTTTTTTCAAAATTCTGAGTTTACATTTCGCTTTTTTTCTGAGAATTTTGAGATTATATCTCAAAATGTATTATACTTTTAACAGTTAAAACATGAAAAAATTTAAATGTAAACTCAGAATTTTGAAAAATAATTAGAATTGCGAGATGCAAACTGAGAATCTTGAGAAAAAGTCAGAATTCTGAGTTTATATCTCACAATTTTTCCTTTTTTTCTCAGAATTGCAAGAAAAAAGTCTTCAATTTGCACTAAAGTTGCAATTATGCAATTACCTTTTTTCCCCCATAATAAAGTGCTCTTGTTATCAGTTGAGGTCTCTTCAAAAGTCCCAAACACACACTGCATCTTATCTGAGGAGGTCAACCTCCACGCTTGGCTTCAGAGCAGCTGTGGGTGCAGGGCAGAAGAGGAAAGTCCATAACAAAGGAACAGTAGGTTTTACTGTCTGGCCGACCTCCAGCTCTCATTACCTAGCTACGTTGCACACCAATAACCAAGAAACCTTTTGTCTGTCTAAGCAGGTCTGCGAAGAAAACAGAAGCCAGAGTTTTCGAGGCCGGCTTCGTGCGTGTATATGTGTGTGTGAGCCGAGCTCATTCAGGAGTCATAGAGTTAAAAATAACTTTATTGCGGATCATGTTTTGGAAGGAGGGATCTACTTCCCAGGCTGGGACAGCCTGCCATGCAGGGGCAGCACAGGCGGAGTGTGTGTGCATGTGTGTTTTTGTGGCAGCGGCAGGAGCGTGTTGACTTCACACACAAATGTGCTTTTTTTTTCGGGCCTGTCCTGATGGTGTCTGTCCTGTCATGTGCTCCAGATGAGCTGCTGGATGTAACCTGGCTCCATGAGTGCTATGAATGACTCCCTGGATGAGACGCGCAGCCTCGGGGAGAAAGCGGCCATATTTCGGGGAGCGAGAGACAGCGGGAACGTCGTCGGGTCAGCCTTCATCCCGTTGCGCTCGCCCTTGCAGCCACCCAATGCTGCGGTCTCGGCGCTCTTCAAGGGAAATGGGTAGGACAAGCTTTCAGTTCCAACTCATTTTTGTGCATGCAAACGTCCACTGTGTGTACACACTGTATAATAAACAACTATCCGGTTCCCTACATCAATACCGTACCTCGTTTCTCACCGGTTAATCGTTAACGCATCCGATCGGACAAGCCATAGAGCAGCCTTTGTGTCTACGTAACAAACACAGTAGACTTTGTACCTGTAAACAGACAGGTTGAGAGCAGAAACTGGAATCAAATCAAGCACCTGTTACTTTCCAGCCCTGGGGAGGAATCGCGAGTCCCTCTGCGCTGGAACTTTATGTCACGTCTTCCACGTGTTTATGATACGTTAGCTGTGAGATCATGATGGCACGGCTCGAATGCGGCCCTCGAAGGAGAACTCTGAAGTGTTTATTTGTGCCGTAACTAACAAACAACTGACCTCACTCAGATATAGACACACAAACAAGTGAATTAAACGCATCCCATTGCATTCCAGTGCTTGAAAACACACTGTACTATAAACTATATGAACATAAAACTAATACTTTATTTATTTTCACTTTATTTAGACTCAAAGGTCCATATTAAAAGATATAAAAACATATACACTACCAGTCAAAAGTTTTTGAACTGTAAGATTTGTAATGTTTTTTTTTATGTTTACATATTTAAAATAACAAATATTTACTATTTAAAATAACAGTTTTCTGTATGAATATATTTTAAAATTTAATTGATTCTATGATCAAAGCTAAATTTTTAGCATCATTACTCCAGTCTTAAGTGTCACATGATCCTTCAGAAATCATTCAAATATGCTGATTTGCTGTTTAGGAAACATGTATTATTATTATCAATGTTTAAAACGGTTGACTCAACCGTTTGAGTATATTGAGTATGTTTTTCAGGATTCTCTGATGAATAGAAATATCCAAAAGATCGGCATTTATCTGAAATAAAAAGCTTTTGTAACATTATACACTATAGCATTTAAAAGCTTAGAGTCAGTATAATTTTTTTGGGGGAAGAAATGATAGAAATTCATACTTTTATTTAGCAAGGGTGCTTTAAATTGATTAAAAGTGATGATGAAGATATTTATAATGTTACAAAAGATCTCTGTTTCAGATAAATGCTGTTCTTCAGCATATATGAAACGTGAAAAAATTCTACTCAGCTATTTCCAACAGAATAATAATAAATATTAGAATGATTTCTGAAGGATCATATGACTGGAGTAATAATGATAAAAATGTAGCTTTGAAATCACAGGAATAAATTAAATTTGAAAATATATTCAAATATTTTTTTTTTTTTTTTTTTTTTTTTTTGCTGTACTATGGATCAAATATAGTTCTGCCATGAAACTCTAGATGACGCAGGCTGATGTGTTGTTAACGTAACTGACGATATTACAGAGTTATACGACTTGGCACAAGCTGATTAGTTCATTTTGCATACGCAACCAATGAGCTTGCAGCTATTTAAATGGCTGGTAGCATTCACTTGGGCATTTTGCAGTTCCTTTGAAACCCTCCACCTTCCCCAGCTCCACCTGTATAGATCTGCTACGGGTTATTTTATGCTACTTGTGCAGCAGCAGTATGTCTTAAATACTCACAGCATCATATCGCCATATGCTTTGGCAGTAGCAAGTTCTGCACTTGCTTGCAGCAGCAATAATCTACAACTACAGCAATAACCAACAGCAGCAGCAATTCAGCAGCAGCGACCTAGCAGATCTATTCCACCAAGACCAAATACATTGACATTGTCATATCCATTACCATGCTAATCTTTTCTGAGAGTTGTCATGACTTAAATGCAGAATTGGTGATTAGAAGAAACTTCTTTACAAAAACATTAAAAAAAATCTTACCGTGCAAAAACTTTTGACTGGTAGTGTACATAACAAAAAAAAAAAAAAAAAAAAAAAAAAAAAAATATATATATATATATATATATATATATATATATATATATATATATATATATATATATATAACACAAAACAAAACAAACATTTGTTCCAGTGTTTCTTATAGATTTCATCATGTTTCTTCCGTTGATAATAAGAATCAATATCTAATTAAATATGCACTAATTTGCATACATTTCCAGAACAGAAATACGAATACTGGTTAAAGGCAGGTTAAAAAATTGTTTCATTATGTCGACATATTAGAGTTAAAGAGATTTTGAACAAACGTCTCTTTAAAAACCTTTAGAATATAGATGGGTCAAAGATGTTAAGATGTCTATGTCAAAAGAAATTTACAAAAGTGATATTATGTCTATAGAAAGTACATTAAATGTAAGTAAAGTGTCTACTTTTAAATTTTCAAATAAGTTTTTGGAGAATAAAATGTCAAACTTTGGTTGAACTCTAATTCAGTGTAACAATATTTATGTAAAAATTCAAACAACATGCTTATTCTGACTTGTACATATTAAAATGTATAAAAGAATAAGGAAGCCTATTAAATTTGATTGTGTTTTAAATTAGTAAAAATTCTTACTGAGAATACTGACAAATGGGCAAAATCAAGGATAGTGGCAAATTTTAAAAATGTAGACTTACAACTAATTAGTATTTGGGGTGAAAGTAATTCGTCTTTTAATATCATAAATTGATTTTTGTTGTAAATAAGGTAACAAGGTTACACTGAATGGCATTTTAGTGGGTGTCTTCTGTAAATTAGGGAGAAATGTATGATATTTATTTTTTGCTTGGAAAAACAAAAACAAAAATACAATTAAAAAAACAGAAAACTTTATTATTATTATTATTTTTTTTTTGGAAAAACAATTTAAAGCAGTATTACACTAATTGTCTTTATGCTTAAACCCTTTTTCGGCTTTGACCCAGATATAGATAGGAATAGAATAAGTTTGGTGCATTGATGATTTCGGGCTCAACAAAAATAGATCAAATAAACACTTGGCAAGTGCATTTTTTTATATTTTCTTCCCAGCAGGCTAAAACTGTGAAAAGCCAAATAGTACAAAATGTAAAAAATGTCCATTGCTTAAAAAAACAAAACAAAACATTTTTTTGCCTGTAGTGTCTTGCCTTAAATAACAAAAAGATGTTAACACTGGAATAGTTTAATCAAAAATGACTCTTCTATCATTCCAAACCTGATGACTTTTTTTTGCTCTTTTATGGAACACAAAAGAAGATATTTTAAAAAATATTTATGGATGTACTTGTTTACATCTCTCTCACTGTAAAAAAAAAATAGTTGAGAAAAACAACAAAACAATAATTCTATAACAGTAACTGCATAATGTATTCATTCTGCAAACTCACAAAGCCTTAACATTTCCACAATATGAAATTCTTTGTTTAAACAACTGTGTTTGACTAGTTGAGATGACATTTGGGACAATTTTGTTGGTCTGACCAAAATTTTTTATGTTGTTCCAAGAAAATAGCTTTTTTATAGTATTTGAGGTTCAAAATGTTTCGTAAACTGGAAAAAATATGCAGTTGCATTTTTACAGTGCTGTTCTTTAAAAAATGTTTTCTTGTGTTCCGAAAGAAAGTTAGACATGTTTGGAATGACATGATGGTGAGTAATTGATGACTATTTTCATTTTTGAGTGTTTCAGTGTTCTACCTAGTTAAGTAAGTTGAAATGGGACATTTTTAAGGACACTGTCGGGTCAATTCATGATTTACCTAGGGCACACCTCATGAAACTGGGACTGTTTTAAGTAAACCTGAGCATCTGGTCACCCTGCCACACATAAATACTGTGCACAGCTCATATACACATAGTTTAAATACTCAAACTTTCTATAGAAGATGGATTTTTCACATAGTTTTTACTTTCTTTCTCTCTTTATATTTCTGTGCGTCTCTGTTTTATTATATATAGGATATGTGTGGAAAAAGTCTCATAAAAATACAGTAAAAACAGTAATCTTTTGAAATATTATTACAATTTAAAAAAAAACTATTTGAATATATTTTAAAATGTAATTTATTTCTGTGATGCAAAGCTGAATTTTTCAGTATCATTACTGCAGTCTTCAGAGTCACATGATCCATCAGAAATCATTCTAATATGATTATTTATTACATTTTTAATTATTATCAATGTTGAAAACAGTGGTCCTGCCTTATGTTTTGGCGGAAAGCATAAAACATTTTCCTTCAGGATTCTCTAATGGATAAAAAGTTCAAAAGAACAGCATTTATTTGAAATAGAAACATTTTGTAATCATATAAATGTCTTTACTGTCACTTCTGATCAGTTTAATGCATCCTTGCTGAATAGTTTCTTTATAAAAAAATCTTACTAAAATATATAAATGTTTGATTCAAGGGAAAAAAAAGCAGTCTCTCTCTCTCTCTGTCTCTCTCTCTCTCTCTCTCTCTCAGAGATTTTGCATAATCGAAAGTCTATTTTAAAACGATAAAACTCTAATTGAAAGTAACTGCAGCACAATTATGTTTGTATTTAATTCAGCATATATGAAAGCCAGTGCCACAATTACGTACTGAATTACTGAAGACGAGATGCTTGGGCTTTAGGATGAAAATAATCCAGCGTTTCTTAATTCTCCTATAAGCAAACTAAAAGCAAATAATGACGTGAAACATGACCAGTGCATGTTCTGGGCGTTTTTCGTCAGATTTACCCATCAACAGAAGTCTCTAAACGGATTATAAATAAGCACATGATCGCAGAGCATCAGACTGCCGCTCCTCGCTTTACACCGGCCCTCCGGGGATCGTTCAGGTACTGCAAATGAAGTCATCTCTGGCTGAAGACCGGCTGTTGCCTGGGAGACGGAACTTCAGTCATCCGGTCTGTCATCATATGACATCAACCGCTGCCTCGCACAGCTGCTGTCTGCTGCGCTGAGAATGCAGAACGTCTGGTTTATGAATGTCATTCGCGTCTCACATGCATGATAAGCGCTATTTTGATGGAGTTGGTCGTCCCTGAGGAGGCAAATTCGAGTTTCAGAGATGTACAGTACTTTATCATTTCAACCAGGGTTATTATCATTAACTAAAAGCATAAAAAACATTTAATTACTTGAAATAAATATGAACTGAAATAAGGTCAAAAGTTTACATCCCCAGAACCAAAATAAGAGGGATCATACAAATGCATGTTACTGTTTGTTTAGTACTGACCTGAATAAGATATTTCACAGAAAAGATGTTTACATACAGTCCACAAGAGAAAATAATAGTTGAATTTATAAAAATGACCCTGTTCAAAAGTTTACACACACTTGATTCTTAATACTGTGCTCTTACCTGAATGAGTGTTGTTCATGAGTCCCTTGTTTGTCCTGAACAGTTAAACTGTCTGCTGTTCTTCAGAAAAATCCTTCAGGTCCCACAAATTCTTCGGGTTTCTAGCATTTTTGTGTATTTGAACTATTTTTCCAACAATGACTCTATGATTTTGAGATCCATCTTTTTATACTGAGGACAACTGAGGATCTTAAATGCAACAAGGTTCTTACGCCTCCTCTGTAGCCTCTGAAGGCCAGTACTATATGAAAAAAAAATTATTTAGGTAAAATAAGAAAAGTGTCTCCATTCTGTTCAAAAGTTTTACCCTCAGATATTAGTGCATCGCTTTTCCTTGTAGAGCATCAGTGAGCGTTTGAAACTTCTGTAATAGTTGCATATGAGTCCCCCAGTTGTCCTCAGTGTGAAACGATGCATATCAGAATCATACAATCATTGTTGGAAACGGTTCAAATACACAAAAATGCTGAAAAACCAAAGAATTTGTGGGACCTGAAGGATCTTTCTGAAGAACAGCAGGCCGTCAAACTGGACTCATGAACAACTATCACTAAACAAAAAAACACAGCTGTGGATCATTCAGGTAACAACACAGTATTAAGAATCAAGGGAATGTAAACTTTTCAACAGGTTCATTTTTATAAATTCATAATTAATTTCTTTATATGTAAACATCTTTTCTGTGAAATATCTTATTCAGGTCAGTACTAAATCAACAATGACATGCATTTTGTATGATCCCTCTTATTTTGGTAAAATAATTAACATTTTTCAGATTCTGAAAGGGGGATGTAAACTTTTTACCTCAACTGTACAATATAATAACACAATTATTTTATTTCAGATAGTAGCTAGAACACCAGTTCTCATTTTCTAATTTCCCAGTTGAAGCAGGGTTATGATACTTAACTAAAACAAAAATTAAAACCATAAAAATTGTTAATTGAAATAAAATAAATGTTAACTGACATAAAATAAAAAATTAAAAACTTTTCATATCTGCTAGTTGTGAAGTCAGTATTCTAATGTAGTTTAACTTGATGTACTAAAATAACTAATACTAAAACTGAAATAAAAATTAAAACAAACTTTATGCGTAAAATCACAGAAATACTAAAATACTAAAACTAACTACAATTTTAAATAAAGATGGGGGAAAAATACATAAAAAACGTTATTTAAATTAGGGCTGGACCAGAATATTCGATTATTCAAATATTCGTTCGGTGGGTTGGCATTGATTTTAAATTTTGAGATTCGAATATTCTTTTTTTTCATACACCTGGCATCCCCCGCGAAACGGTTCTCATTCACGCTTGAATATGAATGAAGAAAATCAGACTGCTGCGCCACTAACACAGAGACAGCAAAAAGAAAAAAGAGATAATATTTGAGAGACACTACTAAAGTACAGTCGGGTCCACTTGCATGGTGGAAGCAAAACTGTGACTGTTGCAATGACAACCACGCCACAGCAAGTGCCTTCAACTCAGCTGGAAGTTCCGCGTTCAAATGCACGCAATAGGCTAAAGCTGACCGCAAAGCTCCAGCAAAAATAATTACCATGAATGAGCTGGGGGGGAAAAGTAAGAAGATATTCAAATTATTTATTAATAAACTAGTAGTTGTCGCAAAGATGAAGTTGACGATCCTGACTCGCCATCTGCTCATTGGACACGCCTTTAATACCTAAATGCATCTTTATGGATTAGACCTATAGCTAATGAAAGAGTTTTGTTTTCGATTTGAATTATTTAAATTATTTCTTTACAGTTACGGATGATATATTACTCTTACCTTTATGAGCAAAAATGAAGTTTCACATAGCAAAGGCGCCTCCATGTCCTGCAAAGCGCTTCACTCTCCGCGCAAACGATTAGATATGCGCCTAATAGCACACATGTATCTAGGTTAAACGATTAAACTAATATTGTGATATGCTTTAAGTTTTTTATATCTATGGATTTTAATTGAAATCGTGATGACTTGAGAGGGCTAAACCGTCTGCCGCTGGCCGCTTGGTCGTTACTTTAAAAAACAAAAAACTTGAATTTAACAAATAAAAAGTATTCCAAATAGATTTCTAATTTTACTTTATAAACTAAATAAACGAAAATAAATGTAATCACTTTGATATTAAAAACCGCAGCTGTGTAATGGGGAAGAGAAAGAGAAAAAAAGCTCCAGTTGGACTCGGGCCAGTAATTCTGATGAGCTGTCGGGCAAGGTCCGGACGAGGTTTTAGGAATTTTTGTAATGAATATTTGTTTAATAGCCTATTTAACATTTTAGGCTACTTTCTTATTTAAATGTATTGTTTATTTGACTGTGCTGCTAATTTCTGATTTGGGAGTGATTTATTTGTTAAAAAATGTTAGGCTACCTTATTAAAAGTATTGCTCTTGGATGAACTGTTCTCGACATAATAAAAATGCAAACAGAAAGACATACAGAGATTCCTGCCTTTATTAGAGAGAAGAATATGTTCAACCCCCTGCCTCTGAAGCTTCGAATATTCGGTGTTGATTACTACCGAAGCTTCGAAGCTCAAAAAATGGTATTCGGACCAGCCCTAATTTAAATAAAAAATATTGATTTATTTTTTCTTACCAGTAAAAGACTCTTAAAAAGTACATTCACTGGTGACACATTTCCGGCTCAAGACGATTGACTCGAACTTTTCTGAACCATCCTCCAGTCCTTTAAACTGTCTGAACAGTGCATATTCCATCATTTTTATTTATGTTTCTTATCATTGATTTCTCTCTCCTTAGGAAGAGTAGAGAGGTGGATGACACACAGATGGGACCCGTCCAGAATCCCTTCCCAGAGTTGCTGCCATCTGCTGTCTCTCTAGTATCTGAGTGTCTGTTACCCTGGACCAAAAACAGTGCGACTCAGGTAAGACACACTTGATTTTCACAAGCCTCTGCAGTTCAGAAGAGCTGCTTCACTGTCTGTGGCCTACATAGGGAACATTACTGTATGTGAGTGGCTTCTCTTTGGACATCTAATGGAATGCTGCTTTAAAATGTGGCCAAAGGATGTTTTCTTAAGAGGTTGCAACAGGTTTGTGTCTATATAGGCATCTCGCTTGGTTTTGGAACAAAGCCATAGTGTATTAAATGAAAGCAAAGTATGCATTTGCATTGACTGATTGGTTGGTTGACTGATGGATTGTCCCTGGTCTTGGTGAAAAAGTCCAGAAGCCAAAAGAAGCTTTCATCACTTTCTCATTTTGTTGTTCCATCGTCTTAGTTTTGTTCTCAGTGAGTAACTACAGTAGAAGTGCTTAGATGCAGGCAATATTTCAGTGTAAATCCACTTCTAGTAAGAGTACATCTAAAATACAGCATATAAACAGATGCAGACTGATAAACAGGCAGAATGTGTAAACCTCGCCAGAGTGCTAATGACGTATGCTGGAACACAGAGATGTTGAACCAGTTTAGCTGGAATGGAAATGAACTGGGATGGGGAATAAAATCACTGTGTCAGCTTTCTGAATCTATCCATTTTTGGATGTTGGTTCTAATCCAGTATAACAACAAAGGAAAAGCATGGCAAAGGGCAACATAGACATTTTTAACAACACTTATAATTAGAGAAGGAATGTACTTGAAGTACATTGACAGACTTTGATTAGTCGGCTTGACAAAAATGTGCTTGTAAATTTAAAATAGTAAGAAGTGCCTGTAAAATAATAATTGTGCCTGTAAGTTTAAAATAGGACAGATGGATTGATGGATAGACGAATGACAAATGGACAGATGGATGGATGAATAGATTGATGGATGAATGAATGAATGAATGAATGGATGGATGGATGGATGGATGGATGGATAATGCACGGATGAATGGATGGATGGATTGTTGGATAGACGAATGACAAATGGACAGATGGATGGATGAATAGATTGATGGATGAATGAATAAATGAATGAATGAATGAATGAATGGATGGATGGATGGATGGATGGATGGATGGATGAATGGACAATGCACGGATGAATGGATGGATGGATTGTTGGATAGACGAATGGATGGATGGGTGGACGGATGGATGGACATATGAATAAATGGGTGGATGGATGAATGAACGAATGGACAATGCACGAATGGATGGATGGATGGATGGATGGATGGATGAATGGACAATACACGGATGAATGGATGGATGGATTGTTGGATAGACGGATGGATGGATGGGTGGACGGATGGATGGACAGATGAATAAATGGGTGGATGGATGAATGAACGAATGGACAATGCACGAATGGATGGATGGATGGATGAATGGATGGACAATTGATGGATGGATGGATGGATGAATGGACAGATGGATAGATAGACTGAACAAACGGATGGATGTTGGATGAATGAATGGACAAATGGATGGATTGATGTATGGATGGATGAACAAATGGACAGTAGACAAATGGATGGATCGATAAATTGACAGATGGATGAGTGGATAAATGGATAGACGAATGGACAATGGATGGATGACTGGAAAGATGGATAGATAGATAGACTGAACAAACGGATGGGTGTTGGATGAATGAATGGACAAATTGATGGATTGATGGATGGATGAACAAATGGACAGTAGACAATTGGATGGATCGATAAATTGACAGATGGATGGGTGGATAAATGGATAGACGAATGGACAATGGATGGATGGATGAATGAACAAATGGACAATGGACAAATGGATGAATGAATGGATGGATGAATAGATGGATGGATGAATGGATTTTGGAGATATTTGGATAGATGGACAGACAAATAAATTGATGAATGGACGGACGGGCGGATGAATAAATGAATTAATTAATTGACAGATGAATAGATAAATAGACGGATGGATAGATGGATGGATGGAAGGATGGATTGGACAAATGGATGGATGAATGGACAGATGGATTGAACAAATGGATGAATGGACAGATGGATGGATGGATGAATGGACAAATGACGAATAGATGAATGGATGGTTGGATGGATAAATGGATGGATGTATAAATGGATTGATGGATGAATAGACAGATGGATGGATGGACGAATGGATGGATGGATGGATGGATGGATAGATGGACAGATAGACGGATGGATGGATGCATAGATGGATAGATGGATGGAAGAATAGAAGGATTGATGGATGGATGAACAGACGGATGGATGGATGAATGAACGAATGGACAGTGGACAAATGGATGGATCAGTTGGCTAAAATGCTATGTTGAGTTTGGTTGATGTAGCTTTAAAACTTTACAATCATAATATTTCAATAAAAGTTTTTGGATTTCTGATCAATTAGAAAATATACAGAGCCAGATTTGTGCCAATTTGGTTGATGTAGCTTAAAAGTTCTTAAAAATGAGTTACGTATTGACTTTTAATTAAGGTATTTTTGGTTTTACTGGTGACATGATGAGTATTTTCATCTTCTTGCTATTTTTTTGTCTTCTGTTCTATGAATACTATGAATTTGGAAAAACTACTTTCTTCACATTCTGTTTTCCACCTACTATGTAGCAGGGAAGTATTTGGATGCAGCCTTTGAGTTAGTGAGTTTCCATGAATTAAACCGTCCATTTCAGTAAATCAGTTCTAAGAACTCAGTTATTTAAAATAATCATTGAAAATCTTTATGGAAATTTCACGTTTTATTTTCAAAGTGCATCAGATTGTAAAAGTACTATTTAAATAACGTTCTTTGTGTTTATTTAGTAATTAACAGTGTGTTTTACAAAAAAAAAAAAAAAAAAAACACTAGAATATTTTTTTTTTATCTTGCATTAAAGTGCATATTGCAGGTTAAAAAACAATTCGAGATAAACATATATTCGTGAATGAAAATACTATACGAACCGTTAATGCGCTATTTGAAAATATTTTACAAGACCTAAGGGCACAAATTTAGAAGACAAAGTGACGGTTTCCTTGACAGCTCTCAAAAACAGCTTTTTTTTCCACACCGCGTCATATGACGTCACGAGAGGGAGTCGTTCGCCTAGCTCTGATGCTATTCAGTAGGAGCAGTCTTGAGTTAGTGTGTTTTCGGTAGTTATTTTTAATTTTAATTGATCATCGTCATGGTAAATTATTGTATTTATGGAGGCTGCACAAACTCCAGCCTGTCAGGACATCGTGTCCACGGGTTTACTTACAATAAAAAGAACGGTGCTATCTTCTGTATATGGGTGCGTTTGTGCGGATGAAGTGACGGGCCTATACTAATGCATCTGCTTCGAAAAACGCGTTCACTTTACTCTGGAGGATTATCATCCCGGCGATATGATGCAGTTCAACATGAGATGCTGAAGCAAGAACCAAGTGAGGCTCAGAGCCGGTGCAGTTCCTTCGGTGCACAAAGCAGCTTCATCGGGTCCGCTGTCAGACTGTGGTTCGTCCGAAGCCGTCAGAGATGCAGCTCGACGAAAACGGGAACTGCACCGTAAGTTTTGTTTTTCTTCTCACAACTTCTCATAAATACCAAATCCGTGAACATATTTATTTAAATAATGAGACAACGAGATGTGTATACGTTTTTGTAAAGCACCGTAGCTAGCTTGTAAGCATTAGCAATATCATTTTAAGAACTGTGTAAAAACGGTACCATATAGGAGAAGGCATTACTGGTCAGTTATCCTCAGTTTGTTAATATTATAATCATCAAGTCTAGTTACAGCTTGTTCACATTGTTTGCACAGCTAATTTGTAATGTATTGTCATGTGTTGTGTTTATAGGGCTTTGGGAGACATTGCAAGACATGAGGCTGTGTGAAGATCTGAAGCAGTGGAGCCAGCTGTTATTAACCTTCACTAATGTCACACATTAGTGTGATACCCACACTGAAAATATTTTTCTTTCAGTAGTATATGTTTTGTACATCTACATGTATATATTAACAGTTGCAATGTTGTGTTTTAAGTTGGGTATTAACAGTACTATGAAATAATATTTATGATTTATTGCTGTATAAATTAAACTGAATTGATTTAGCCATAAATGCAGCTCTGCTTGATATATATGTTGTAAACTTCATAAAAAATGTATACAGTAAGACAATTTGTGATTGTGATTATTTTTTATTGTTTGTCACCAAAATGGGGCCATTCAAAACCTTTATAAAGTAATCCTTCCTCTGTAAACTGTCTAATAGCTGACACAACACATGCAGGTAAGGGCTTCCTGATGAGCAGACAACTTTATGCTGTCAAATGTCTTTTACCAATGGCATCAAAAAGTTTTACTTTACATGTATTTGTCACCTAAATATAGTCAAACTGTAATTGAGATAAAATGTTACTGTTTATTTGTACGTTTTTTATTTGTAAGTATTTAGCTCAGAGTAATAAATGATCTCTACCATAAGCTTACTCATGTCTGCTGGCCTGGAGATGCCCCTGCCTAAAATGCATTTAAGCTATATGTAGAACCTATTTTGATTTCAGACAGCAAGCCTCAAAGCCTGGGTGCAGAGTCAGAGACAGCACATCAAGTTTGGGGGTATTTCCCATATAAGCATATAATAAAACAAAAAGGTGTTTATCTCTCTCGCGCGCGCGGTAATAAAAACCCGTTATATCACGTAACGTTTGCATCGGAAATTAATGAGTATGACACGCTTGATCGACAACGATCATTCGTTTGTGTTACTGGTAAGTAGAATCAATACTTTTAGATGACAAATGCTATGATTTTGCCCGATTAGATATCGTCAGCTAACACTGATCTCTCTCTCAGACACCTGCCCTGTTCTCCTCACACCACAACTTAATTTGTCTCCTCTGACCGCTGTTCTGTTTAATCCTGGCATGTCCCTGCTCTCTTGGCCACATAGCAGTCTCATATTTGTGTCTGTGGTTCGTCATACAAGTGTAAATAAACATTTTAAATGTTCTCTGCGTCCGAACAGTCATTGCGATCCATTGTTTTCCTATGGTTTACATTGACCGCTCTCCCTCTCGTTACGTCACTACCGGTTTGCCAGTTTTTCAGATGCGGAAGTAAAATTCTCTCACAAAAACGACTCTAGAAGCCTTAATAGCGTATTTTGAAGTATATTTTAAAGAAAATCTGGTTCCTACATTATTTTTCTATACATCAATTCACCGGAGTCTCTAACCTGCAATATGCACTTTAAACATTTTTAATCTTAACCTGTTTGGTTGCAATCATAGTTACTAATATCAGAAAAAATATGTAAATATTAAATCATCTCTAATACTTCATAAGTTGTTATAATATCTTCTTTCTTTCTACTTTAGTACTAACAGTAAAGAGCTCATAGTTTTTTGTATGAGATTATTTTGGTGCATTATGTGTAATGAAAGCTGAGAGCCATATATGAGATGCATCCTCACAGCGAGTTTGCTCCAGAACTTATACGGCCAATGCAATCTGCTTACATGGCTGATTTAGGAAAAGCAAGACCCCTGTGGATCTTATTATATGACAAATATATGTTATGAACGGCCATCCGGAAAAGCTTTGACCTGCAGCAAAATCTGCAAATTACAGCATATTGAAATGTGCCGTCATAATGTGGCTTTGCAGTTTGCCATTATGGGGGCCTTCATTATATTTGAGGCTGACAGTAATGATCCCTCTCGTATTATATCTGAGGCTAGCAATTACGGCCACAGTATATGAGCGAAACGGAGGCAAACCAGAGGGGGGATGGGGTGGGAGTGTTACGAAAACTTTTTGCTGTGCTAGTTTCTGTAGTTTGCAGAGGATAGACGATGACCCAAGCTGTGTCTGCCATAAAAGATGGTCCAGGGCTGGGCGGTGACACTAATTGCCATTAGATTTTACGTGTGTGCACGTCAGAAAAGCTTACTCACGTCGCAGGCTGAAATTACAGGCCATCGATCGCAGAGCGGGCCAGTATGATACAGTTTAAGTCCAACATTTACATACATCTTGCAGAATCTGCAAAATGTTAATAATTTTACCAAATAAAAAACATCATAGTAAAAGCATGTTATTATTTATTTAGTACAGACATGAATAAGATATTTCACATAAAAGATGTTTACATAGTCCACAAGAGAAAATAATAGTTTAATTTATAAAAATGACCCGTTCAAAACTTTACAAACGCTTAATTCTTAATACTGTGTTGGTACCTGAATGATCCACAGCTGTGTTTTTGTGTTTAGTGATAGTTGTTCATGAGTCCCTTGTTTGTCCTGAAAAGTTAAACTGCCTGCTGTTCTTCAGAAAAATCCTCCTGGTTCCACAAATTATTTCATTTTTCAGCATTTTTGTGTTTTTGAACCCTTTCCAGCAATTACTGTATGATTTTGAGATCCATCTTTACTCACTGAGGACAACTGAGCGACTCATATGCAACTATTACAGAAGGGTTAAACGAACTGAAATTAGTTCCCAGCTGGGTAACTTCCAATGTGACCGGTGTGATATTACTGCGCCTGCTTCGGCCATGTTACGGCAGCAAACTTCCTTGTCTGTTACGCCGGAATGGGAGTGTAGTTCCTAATCTTATCGTCCTAGAAAATCACAGCTTTGCATTTCCGCTGGTCTTAGTACACAATATAACTACAGAAGAGTCAAGTTTTAAATAGGACAAATATCGAAACGCGTTGGTCATTTCTGAACGCGATGCTACTGGTCTAATAGGATTCAATGATCTATGCTAAGCTATGCTAAAAGTGATATCGCCAGAACAGGAGAACGGCTGAATGGATTTCAAAACTCGGGGGGAGTTGGAGAATTAGCCTATTTCCAAAAAAAGTGGAGTGTTCCTTTAAGAGCTGGGGGGTGAAAACTTTTTGAATTCAAAGATCAGGGTAAATTTAACTTATTTTGTCTTCTGAGAAACATGTCAATATCTTCTGTAACTTCTGAAGGGCAGTACTAAATGAACAACAACAACAAAAATAAAAAAGAAGATATTTAGGTAAAAAATTCTTTAAAAAAAATTCTTAAAAAAATTTACACATTTTCATTCTTTTCGAAGGTTTTCACCCCCCCCCCCCCATTCATAGTGTTTGCTTCTGAAGCAGTGAGCATTTATTCTGTAATAGAGTACCTCAGTTGTCCTCAGTGTAAAAAGATGTATCTCAAAATCATACCGTCATTGTTGGAAAGGGTTCAAATAGACAAAAATGCTGAAAAACCAAAGAATTTGTGGCACCTAAAGGATTTTTCTGAAGAACAGCAGGCAGTTTATCAGTTCAGGACAAATAAGGGACTCATAAACAACTATCACTGAACAAAAAAAAAACAGCTGTGGATCATTCAGGTAAAAACAAAGTATTAAGAATTAGGTGTATGTAAACTTTTCAACATGCATTTCATATAATCCCTCTTACTTTGGTAAAATATTTACCATTTTGCAAATTCTGCAAGGTGTATGTAAAATTTATTGCATATATAGCAGATTATCAGAATGTGTTTTGCTCCCTAAAACACCAGCTAAAGAGCCTGGTTGTGCTGAACTTCTCTTTTTGGGGGTGAAGTGTCCTCTCAAGACACAATCTAGGTCTTGTTACCTGATTCTTTCTTAAACATGCCCCAGGCTGCACTTCACCGCATTAGCTGCCGATTGCAATTCTCCAATGCCTGGCCTGTCATTGTTTGGGTACGCTGATGGGATTATGGGGGATTTGGTTTTGTTTTGAGTGATTTAGGGGAGCAGGGAATACTTAAGCTTCAGCTGTGACAGCAAAACGCCTCTTCGGTGACCTCCCGAGCTCTTGTTGGTGTAATTGACCCTTCGCTAAGGCCGCCTTCAAAATGTTAGTGCCCTATCGTCCCTTTTATCACTTATGTTGATTAATCTAAGTTTTATAATTAATATGTTATATTTAACTCTTTAATAAATGTATCATCATGTTTGATACACCTATTTCTCAGCCCTGTAAATTATCCAAACAGGAAAAAAATGTTAAAACTGTGTAATTCAACTCTTTCTTTAAGGAGAAACACCTGTCAAGTTTGAGATTTTGGGCTTTTTGGTGTTTTATAAAGTGTTTTCCATGCTAGTAAAAAGAAAACACCCAAAAGACACCATTAAGTGTTTCTTTTATAGCACTTTATCTATTTGTGTCAATAGATTTCAATTACAATACATATTTTTAAAGGCCGTTTTCTCAAAATGAGTTTTTTTCTCCTACACTGAACCATAAATCTCCACTTCAGTAGCACTTACACACACCAAACTTTACATTTTTATTCCTGTCTATTCTGAAGGTTTTTACTGAGGGATTTGTTCATATATAATTTGATTGGTTTTATACAAAATTTAATCCAGCTAAAATCTTTAAAAAATACATTGTTTTCTGTCTGTTCTAAGTTTTATTTGAATTATGGAGTGACAAAATGAGATACCCAAAATGCCCTCTGTAAAAACATTTGACTCTAATATGACTCTAAAAAATTAAACAAGAATTTTGTAACTGACTTCATCCAGTGTTTAGATTTTTGTTCTAGAAATGAATGCAAGTCAGTGCATATTTCATTAAATAATGGCTCATTTGCATATTTAAACCTAACATTTTAGAAAACTTGTAATACAAAAAATGTTTGCAATGATCAATGTAATCAATCAACTGGGTTAGTAAGGTGATAACTATTAGTTAATTTTTTTTACCCTTTTCACTTGCCGTCTCTCGCCTTGAAGAGAAATGGTGGATAAAATGCTTTGCAGTGTCAAAAGAATATTTTGCAATTACTTAATAAGCTCATTTTACCGAATTCAATCCTATACAATGTCTGTGAAGCTTGTCTTAGCGAAGGGTCAGTTTCTGCACAGGTCTGTGTCCCGGGGTGCTTTGATTGGCAGGTCTTTTGGAGACGATGCTCCAAGCGGGACAAAAGGAGAATGTTAGTGTGCACAGCTGTTTGTCTGACAGCACGTCTGAGTCGCACGGTCAGCCTGGAGAAAGCCATGACATCATCGCCCTGCCCTGCCCCCAGCCCAGATGAATAGATGTGGAGAGCTGGAGTAAAGTGTTGCATCATTGTCCCAGCCACCCCTTCACCCCACAACGCTAATGATGAAGTATTGGTTTTTGGATTTAGAGAGGCTGAAAGTAACTGGGGGATTTTCTTTCTTTGTTTGTTGCTTGTTACACATCAGTCATGTGTGCGAGTTCATGATTGTTTGAATCAGTTCTTAAAAACTCTGATTCAATGTTTTGATGTTTGTGTGAAAAATCTGTTTGGTTTAATTATAGTTACACTTTTTGAAAAAAAAAAAAAACATTTCAATTTAAATTAATACACTGTAAAAGTTTTCACCAGTTTCAACTTAAAAAAATTAAGTTTAGCAGCTGCCTTAAAATTTTAAGTTAAATCAACTCATTTTATTGTAATAAGTTAAAATGACTTGCAGTTTTCAGCTGGTTTAACTTTAAATTTTATGGCAGCTGCTGAACTTAGGTTTTTAAGTTGAATGTGGTGAAAACTTTTTACAGTGTACTTTATAAGTTCTGTGATTTTTAACTGTGAAGAGCTTTTGTTTTTTTGTAATTTTGTAAATTCAACCCACCTGATTTTCACGAAAGACCCTTTAACTTGCTCTGCCCATAGGGGGGAAAAAACACAAATGTCTTTAATATCTTATTTGTTTCTCTTAGTAAATGGAGACTTTTTGAAGTCTCCAGTGATTTTAATGTTTCTGCTGAGGGATAAGACTGCTGTTTTCTGATTTGTTGACATCTCAACATGTCTCAAAATATGTATTTATTGATTTAAATTATTAAAGTAGTAAGTAGTTATTAAGTGTATTAATATAAAAAATATAAAAAAGTTTTTAAATTATTATATTTAATAAGGTGTTTTTATATTTTATTAATTTTTTTATTATTATTATGAAATCATAAATTGTGTATGTATATATATATATTTGTGTAATTAATAAAATGAATTTATATTCTTTTTATTTTTTTAATTTTTATAATTTTTTGTGAAACAGGCTGCTGTATTCATGCTTTTTATAAACAGTTTTAAAGTATAAATAAATAATATATTATAATAATAATAAATAAATTGATAAGTAATAATAAATAAGTTTCATATATTTATATATGTTATATATATTTTTTAGGGCTGTCAAAATTAACGCGTTAATTACGCGTTAACGCAAATTCGTTTTAACGGCACTAATTTTATTAACGCGCGATTAATGCAGCGCGCATTTTCTGTTTGACCCATTACCTAGCCCATAGTTAAAGAAATGGATGCACAATGTTGCCAACCTGGCGAAAAGTGTCTAGCAACAATACATAAACACATAATTGGACAAACCTAATATAGTTTCTGAGGCTCTCCGGTTTTGCCGAGCGAGCGCGAGGTCTCCCAATGCGCGCGCACCTCCCTCTCTTTATATCTGCGTCTGCTCTGTTCAGCGAGCGGCAGAGGAGCAACGCTTTCAGTTAAACCAGATATTATGTTGCTTCCAGTGCTTGAAGTGGGCCGGTACGCAGGCACTTCTGTATTTTATCCTTTTGCGTACTTGCACTTTTTCGTGCGTACCGGCACTTCTGCCACATTGAATGAATGCAAGCGGAGTCTGTCTACGTTAGGATTGGTGCTGTGGGGTTGATGCGTAAAGTCACATACGAGTATGCAAGCGAAAACTTCGTATTATATGCACGTCAAACACATGCATATCATATGCACGCCAAAGTTAATTTCAGCTCATTAATTGCACGCCAAATAGAAACAGAAAATCGTGCTACTAGTACGCATTTTCATGAGACCGGGCTCTCGAATCAGTACATTGGAACGAAAACAATACCTTAAAAAAAAATAAAAGAAGCAGGTTTTTGCGAGCACATAACTTTAAACGGGTAAACTCCTAAAAAGTCCAAGGATTGTGAAAGCATTCAAACAGGAAGTTAAAAACAACAATAATAATGCAGAGAATAGTGACTTATGTCCAGATGCCGGTAAATGATTCTTTTCAGCGATTGAATCATGATCATAATTCAGGATTTTCTTCAGTCATTATTTCATATTACTTTGGTTGTCTGATAACAGAAACACTAAAATATAACAATGGAAACAGTTTTGTTGAGAACTTGGCTGCATCAAATTACAGTATGTGGGCACTGAGAGGCAAACAAATGTAATAATAAATGTAGATTTTGCATGTTCAGAAGAAGTGAGCTGCCCTGTCCGGCAAATAATACAAACAGGCTTGTGTAAGTAAATTGCTCAGTGCAAAGAAAGAGAAGTAATGGGAACCTGGTATTTCTATGTTCTTTTTTCTCCATGTGTCAAATAGACATGAACAAGTTATTTGAAAAACATCTATGACCTTTGAAACATGTCTAGTCTTCATCTTCTATGTCGAGTATGGTTTCACTAATAATAAACATATATTTGCTTAAAGCATCCATATTTGTCCATGCCAATGTTGATTAGAGTATTAAAAACTTTAAAAAGTATTTATTTAAGGTACATTTTGAACAGATAAAAATGTGCGATTAATCGCAAGTTAACTCATGACAACCATGCGATTAATCGTGAATAAAAAAATTAACCGATTGACAGCCCTAATATTTTTATACTTTATTATTTGTTTAATATATATGTAATAATATAATATATATATTAATGTTATTATTTCTATAATGTTTTATATACATATATACTGTGTGTATGTATATATTGAGCACCTTACCATTATTATGAGCTTTTTTTAACACTGCTGCCCAAAACAGTACCTGAGGGTCTACCAGCTAGTTGATTTTGAAAATGCATGTGTTGTTTTATACATCCATAAAGAAAACTAAGTTCTGCATCAGTGAAACCTACAGTAACTGAGTCCACCTAAGATTTGGAAAAACAATATAATTTTCAGGAAACAAAGACATGCCAGTTGGTGCATGTGTCTGCCACTGGCATCAAGAGGGCAGCATTTTACTGATATTAACCCATGAGGCCTTCACTTCAAAACACACGGTTTGTTGCCACTCTGCAAGAAAAGCGTCTCACCACAAACCCCTCATGCTGATGTAAAACGGAGCCTCGTCCCAAGCTTTTTATATTACCAGCTGAGCCCAGAGGCCCTTGCCATTGGCACGGCTTTGTTTTTAGTGGTCTTTAAAAGCTATTTCAGTCGTGAGAAAGCACTTCTGTGCTTGCTGTGTCATGGTACATTTACATGACAAAGGCCTACAGAGTTAGAAGTGCTGTTTCAGAGCCCTCTGGGTCCGTCAGCCTCTCTAACCTCTCCCAGACACCAGCCCTGATCCGTTTTCACACTTTAGTAGATCCATATGCAGTGAAACTGTTTTTATACCCCTCAATGAATGAGAGTGATCTGATAGGTCTTCAACAGCATGATGGTTTTCTGTCAAACAACACTGAGAACGTCTTGAAAAGACCCTTTGAATAGAAAGGACATAGTTATAGCAAGAGAGAGTGAGTAAATTTATTCCTTTAATGACCAGATCAATGAGTGCGTTTACATGGACCCTGGATGCGATTATAATGAGATTTTGGCAATATTGCAATTAAACTTTTCTTCATGTAAACGGAATACTTCGATTATAATAATGCGATTAAGCCCATAATCGCAGCAAGCATAATCGCATTAATATAGGTGGCGCACGCCGATTTTAATCGAAATACACAGGCATGTAAACACCTTTATCGCAGTATTGCTGCTTTGACCAGAGTGCGCATGTGCTCGTGACTTCCACGAATGACGTGCCACGCACCTGCAGACAAGGACGGTGCTACACAGAGGCTAGGGGGTCTATAGCCCCTTTAGAGTTTTGAATAGCCCCGGTTTAGCCCCCCAAGCAGCTGAGATGGAAGAGTGCTGTCCTGTGATGTTAGCACATATATCTGTCACAGTAATCTGCCACACGCATCATGTGAGCGAAGTTTCCTGCATTAGGCTACATTTAATCCATTACATCATCACTAAGATTGAGATGTGGTGTTTGTTTAATGTTTAATTTAAGTGTAAAGTATGCACAGTTCTGATTGCGCATTCAAATGAATTGTGTAAATGTTGAGCGCACAACCCAGTCTCACGGAGCACATGGTGCTGTCCAGATTTGAAGTCTTTCCTTTGCATGTAAAAAGTTTTTTTCGTCGTCTTGTGTAGAGCCCTGAATAGGCCTAAAATATAGGCCCTAGCCCAGCTCTTGTCGAACAGCTTATCAGAATTCTTGGTAAGAGTCTGGCCAGACTCCGACCCGAGATCGTTTTTGGCCACTTCCCCCCAAAATAGCTTATTTTACTACTTTTTCAGCTATTAAAATAGTTCAGTTATAGGCCAAATGGCAATGTAATTATATTTCGTTTCAGTTTTTTATTAAGTTAATTTAGAAAAAACGTTTGGAGCATTTTTTTCTGTTAAATATAAGTTTTTTTATTTTATTTTTAACGACGAAGCGGCCAGCCGCAGAGTTGATATGCTTGATCAATTTAGCCTTTTTAAAATCATCACGACTTGCCAAAATTAAAATCTATAGATATTAAACAGTTCAAGCATATCAAAATGTTCGTTTAAACGTTTAACCTATATGTGCGCTGTAAGACTCATATCCTATTGTTTGTGCGGAGAGTGGAGGCTAACGCGAGCTTTACAGGAATGGAGGTGCCAGTGGGATCACTTGCATTGCAAACATCTTAAAATACGCCGACTTTTTTGCTTGTAAAGGTAAGAGTAATAAATTTTTCGTAACTGTAAAGGGTCTATGTTTATTTATGTACACTCACAAACAGTATCTACTTTTACTATAAAGAAAACAAAGAGGATGGGCTCACTTGGTCAGGAACAGGAATCTTTAGGCAATCTTTAGCCTTTTATGTGCGCTTGTTCGCGGATTTGCTGCCCGCTGGGCTCGGGCTGGAATGCAGGGCTCTAGTCACTTGTATTAACACTTCTGTTTAATGTGGTGTGTACCAGAGCTGCTTTTCTTAAAAAAAAACAAAAAACAAAACAATTTCTTCATTAAGTAACTTTGACGTCATGAATATCGATTATTTTCTTAGCACCCCCACATATTAGTCTAGCCCCCGTTAGCCCCTTTAGAGAAAATATTCTGGTGCCGCGCCTGCCTGCAGATTAGAAACTATGGCGGTGAAGAAGGCGACACACTGAGTTTATGTTGTGGACATTGCGCGACATGAACATAATGCAAAGAATAATAGGAATAATGGAAATTCCATGTAAACCGGAGTGAAGAGCTTTGCTCTTGACATGTAAACATCATAATGCGATTAAGTCCTTACTCTGATTATTGGAAATAATCGCACTATTCGTGCGCATGTAAACGTAGTCATTGAGTCAGTCAGTTGATAACTGTAGATTCACACTAACCACATCACTGAGTTGTTACCTGGAGATTCGCTCTCACCAGATCATCAAATTAGTGAGTTATTAACTGAAGATTCACTCTCGACAGATCATCAAATTAGTGAGTTGTTAGCTGAATATTCGCTCTCACCAGATAATTGAATCAGTGAGTTATTAACTGAAGATTCACTCTCGACAGATCATCAAATTAGTGAGTTGTTAGCTGAATATTCGCTCTCACCAGATAATTGAATCAGTGAGTTAATAACTGGAGATTCGCTCCCATCAGATCTTTGAATCAGTGAGTTGTTACCTGGAGATTCACTCTCACCAGATAATTGAATCAGTGAGTTATTAACTGGAGATTTGCTCTCACCAGATCATCGAATCAGTGAGTTGTTAACTGAAGGTTCGCTCTCACCAGATAATTGAATCAGTGAGTTATTAACTGGAGATTTGCTCTCACCAGATCATCGAATCAGTGAGTTGTTAACTGAAGGTTCGCTCTCACCAGATAATTGAATCAGTGAGTTGTTAACTGGAGATTTGCTCTCACCAGATCATCGAATCAGTGAGTTGTTAACTGAAGGTTCGCTCTCACCAGATAATTGAATCAGTGAGTTAATAAATGGAGAATCGCTCCCATCAGATCATTGAATCAGTGAGTTAATAACTGGAGATTCACTCCCACCAGATCATTGAATCAGTGAGTTAATAACTGGAGATTCACTCTCACCAGATCATTGAATCAGTGAGTTGTTAACTGGAGATTCACTCTCACCAGATCATTGAATCAGTGAGTTGTTACCTGGAGATTCGCTCTTACCAGATCATTGAATCAGTGAGTTAATAACTGGAGATTCACTCTCACCAGATCATTGAATCAGTAAGTTGTTAACTGGAGATTCACTCTCACCAGATCATTGAATCAGTGAGTTGTTAACTGGAGATTCATTCTCACCAGATCATTGAATCAGTGAGTTAATAACTGGAGATTCACTCTCACCAGATAATTGAATCGGTGAGTTGTTAACTGGAGATTCACTCTCACCAGATCATTGAATCAGTGAGTTGTTAACTGGAGATTCACTCTCACCAGATCATTGAATCAGTTAGTTGTTAACTGGAGATTCACTCTCACCAGATCATTGAATCAGTGAGTTGTTAACTGGAGATTCACTCTCACCAGATCATTGAATCAGTGAGTTAATAACTGGAGATTCACTCTCACCAGATCATTGAATCAGTGAGTTGTTAACTGGAGATTCGCTCTTACAAGATAATTGAATCAGTGAGTTAATAACTGGAGATTCACTCTCACCAGATAATTGAATCAGTGAGTTAATATTGGAGATTCACTCCCATCAGATCTTTAAATCAATAAGTTGTTAACTGGAGATTCGCTCTTACCAGATCATTGAATCAGTGAGTTAATAACTGGAGATTCACTCTCACCAGATCATTGAATCAGTAAGTTGTTAACTGGAGATTCACTCTCACCAGATCATTGAATCAGTGAGTTGTTAACTGGAGATTCACTCTCACCAGATCATTGAATCAGTGAGTTAATAACTGGAGATTCACTCTCACCAGATAATTGAATCGGTGAGTTGTTAACTGGAGATTCACTCTCACCAGATCATTGAATCAGTGAGTTGTTAACTGGAGATTCACTCTCACCAGATCATTGAATCAGTGAGTTAATAACTGGAGATTCACTCTCACCACATCATTGAATCAGTGAGTTGTTAACTGGAGATTCACTCTCACCAGATCATTGAATCAGTGAGTTGTTAACTGGAGATTCACTCTCACCAGATCATTGAATCAGTGAGTTAATAACTGGAGATTCACTCTCACCAGATCATTGAATCAGTGAGTTGTTAACTGGAGATTCGCTCTTACAAGATAATTGAATCAGTGAGTTAATAACTGGAGATTCACTCTCACCAGATAATTGAATCAGTGAGTTAATATTGGAGATTCACTCCCATCAGATCTTTGAATCAATAAGTTGTTAACTGGAGATTCGCTCTCACCAGATAATTGAATCAGTGAGTTGTTAACTGGAGATTCGCTCTTACAAGATAATTGAATCAGTGAGTTGTTAACTGGAGATTCACTCATACCAGATAATTGAATCAGTGAGTTAATAACTGGCGATTCGCTCTTACCAGATAATTGAATCAGTGAGTTAATAACTGGAGATTCACTCTCACCAGATAATTGAATCAGTGAGTTAATATTGGAGATTCACTCCCATCAGATCTTTGAATTAGTCAGTTGTTAACTGGAGATTCTCTCTCACCAAATAATTGAATCAGTGAGTTGTTAACCAGAGATTCACTCTCTCCAGATTGTTGAGTCAGTGAGTTGTTAACAAATGAATTACTCTCAATAGATCACTGAATCTTAGACTTGTTATCTGGTAATTCATTCCCACCAGATCATTGACTCAATGAGTGATCAGTGCAAATTATGAGTCTGTTCACTGAGAAGAACCAGTAAAAAAAAAAAAAAAAAGAATAATTTATGAACGAGTGTCTCAGTTCTTTGCTTTAAATAAATGGCAAACAATATATTTTCATTTTCATGAAATGCAGTGTAAAACAGTAGCAGAGATACTATTATAGTTTTTTTTTAATGTTTTTAGCTTTAGTTAACTGTAACAACCCTGGCTCAGAGTAACATCTTTCACCTTTCACAATACTGGTTTGGAACAATGATGCAGGAATGAGCAAATGATGCCAAAATGCTGCATATATTTGTCTCTGTTGCATATATTTATGGGAGTGTCTGTCAAATAAATAATTCCACATGCATTATAGACCGCAGGCAGTTTGTCCATCAGGAGTCTTATCTCAGTGGCTCGTCTCTCATCTCTCTTATTGCTGTAATAGTTAAGAAGGCAGTCGGGCGCGTATCGTCTTATAGCGATTATGTAAGCCTGAACCACTGCTGAGCAAATTACAGCTTCATTCAACACAACTCTACACTGGCCATTACGGTTCAAGGACCGATGGGTTACTCGCTTCCCTCGACACTGACTTGGAACATGCTGCTATATTTCAAGGCAACGGACAAGGTATTATTAGCCATAAATGCTATCGCTCCCTCGTTCTCCGTACCACCGTTTGGCCTTGCTGTATTTGCTGAGTCGGCTAAATTTATCTTCCCAAGTTTTGCGAATTCCCAGCTCTCTTTCAGGCGCTTTAAACGCAAACAGACGGTGATGTGTCTTTCTGGCCCGGCGTGTTCCTGCTCCCTGTACTTCCCCTTTTCTCACGTCGCACATCTAGGAGAGGAACGTTCACATGTAAATGAGACATTTTGCTCCAGCGTGAAGAAAACAATGCGCGCAGTGAGAAAAACTCACCGAGTGAGTCTCATTAATGACTGAAAAGCCAACATCTGTGTGAAACATTTGTTACAGCATTTTAAAGAATGATTGTTTAAAAATTGTGTCCTGCAACAAAAATGTATTCCACAAACCGTTTTCACAAAAATATTTTCAACATTGATAATAATCACACATGTTTCTTGAGCAGCAAATCAGCATATTAGAAAGATTTCTGAAGGATTGTGTGATCCTGAAGACTGGAGTAATGATGCTGAATATTCAGCTTTGCATCACAGGAATATATTGCAGTTTAAAATATCGAAAAATAGAAAATAGTTATTTCAAATTGCAAATATATTTAACAATTTTACGGTTTTTAATGTTTTTGTGATCAAATAAATGCAGCCTTGGTGAGCACAAGAGACTTAAAATAAATTTCTTGATACTGAAATGTATATAAAGACTGTTGTTTGTGTATTTAACATACTATTATATAGAAGGTATATTTCTGAAATTATATATTTACCAAAAATATGGTATTTAGGCTAATTAACTATTTAATTATTTTAGTTTGGAGTAAAATAGGATCTGATTATTGAATTGCAGCCTTGGGAAACCTAATCAATCTACAACTAGAAATGAATTTTATTTTATTTATTATTTTATTTTATTTTATTTCATAATAAATGTGGTTCATGTTTGTGCTTATATGTTATTTTATTTTAATGTGGTCATTGTTTGTGCTCTTATTTTTAATTTAATTTAATTTAATTTAATTATTTTTTATATATATATTTGTGGTCCATGTTTGTACTCTTATTTTATATTATTGTAAATTTATGTGGTCCATGTTTGTGCTCTTATTTTATTTTATTTTATTTTATTTTATTTTAAAATACATGTGGTCCATGCTTGTTCTCATATGTAATTTAATTTTATTTTATTTTGATGTGGTCCATGTTTGTGCTTTTATTTTATTTTAAAATATATGTGGTCCATGTTTGAGTTAATATTTTATTTTATTTTAAAATATATGTGTTTCATGTTTGTGCTCATATTTAATACAATTTTATTAGATCTTTTTCTTCTTCTTTTTTTTTTCTTATATTATTTTACTAGTAAATGCAACTATTTAGGGCTCAACAGATGCAAAGAGCAACTAAATGAGCTTTGTGAACCACAATCACTTTTACATGGAAATATATGTGGTCCATGTTTGTCCTCGTAATTTATTTTATTATTATTTTTTAAATATTTTTTTATTATTTTATTATATTACTAATAAATGCAACTATTTAGGGCTCAACAGATACAAGCAGCAACTAAATGAGCTTTGTGAACCACAATCAATGGTTTTCACTTTAAATGGAACTCCACAGCAACTCTAGCCATCTTTAAGAAGAGAGACAAGGAAACAAGATCCCTGAAAATAGAGAAATAGACACGTCTAGAGAGTTTCATGGACTGTCGGCAGACAGACACATGGCCTGCAGACGTGCCGCTGTTCGCTTTAGGCTCATGACTCATAGAGTATGTCTGCTGCAGAGGGGCTATCTGTGTCCCGCTCCGGCTCGCAGGCCTGTTCTACACATGTCTGGAGCTGTGATACATGATCCCAAAACTCACATCCAGAACAAGGCCTTCAGAATCTCAGCTGGAATCTGCCCCACATTTGGCTCTCAGCATTTCACCTCCTTCCTACAGAGTTTGCAAGACAGCTTTTTATTGATATCAGTGGTGTTTGTTATAGTACTGTAAGCATCACTGCAAAATAATTTTTCTGTTTTTCTATTTGTGACCCTGGACTACAAAAACAGTCATAAGTTGCATATATTTGAAGCAATAGCCAACAATACACTGTATGGGTCAAAATCTATTATATTTCATGCCAAAATCATTAGGATATTAAGGATATTAGATATTAGATAGATTTATTTATTTGATTTTAGTTATTAGATTAGATATATATATTTCTAAATTATTTCTTATATTATTCACACACACACACACACACACACACACACACACACAAATATGTATAAGTATACGATAAATAATTATACATAATTCATAATTCATTTTATGTAGCTTTTTAGATTAATTGTTAGAATATTTATATGATCCAATTATTATTTAAATGGCTTTGTATTTGTATTGCCTTTTTATTTTTGCTTTTGTAAAGCACTTTGGTCAACACTGGTTGTTTTTAAATAGTTTTTTAAATATAAATAAACTTGTTGGGTTTACATGTTTTATGGGGACATTCCATAGGCGTAATGGTTTTCATACTGTACAAACCGTACTTTCTATCGCCCTACACCTACCCTACACCTAAACCTAGCCCTCACAGGAGATTGTGCAAACTTTTACTTCCTCAAAAAAACTCATTGTGCATGATTTATAAGCCTGTTTCCTCATGGGGACCTGAGAAATGTCCCCACAAGGTCAAAATCTACTGGTATTACTATCCTTGTGGGGACATTTGGTCCCCACAACGTGATGAATACCAGGTACACACACACACACACACACACACACACACATATATATATATATATATTATAATTATTTTTCAATTTAGGTAATTTTATTTTATTAATTAATTATTACTATGTTTTTAAACAAAATTATTCTTTAATTCAGCAAGGATGTGTTAGAAAGTGACAGTAAAGACTTAAACATAAACACAAACATATTTACATATATATATATATATATACATAAACATATATTTGCATCTCTCTCTCTCTCTCTCTCTCTCTCTCTCTATATATATATATATAAATGTGTTTGTGTGTGTGTGTGTATCAGCGGCTGCATCTCACTGCTCTGTTGTTTGGTTCTCAGGGACGGTCAAGGCCGTTGTGTCTGAGTCGGTCAGTGTTTTGAGAATCGAAGAGACTTTGTTATCAGTTTCTTCAGCCATTTCAATTATTATTATTATTTTTTTTCCTCCATTTCTGTGATAAGTTATAGCGCCTGGCTGTCTGTGCTACCACTGCCCACTGCTGATAAAACCAGCGAGCCTCTCACTCTCTCAGGTCAGTTTGGACGAGAGGACGATGGAATTTTGCTCTGATCTTGACAGCGTGTGCAGCTTGTGTGGACATGCTGGATGAACACAGTCTGACTGCAGATTGTGCTTGATAACTGAGAGCGGGATTAGAAAAATGACTGTGTGTGTGTGTGTGTGTGTGTGTGTGTGTGTGTGTTTGTATTTGGGGGGATGGTGTGAGAATATGTGTGTTTATTTGGGTATAGGGGTGTGTGTGTGTTTATGGGGGATGGTGTGAGATTACATCACTGCTTCTCAAAAGGTTTTGCTTCAGGACTCAGATTTCACATTGGACATCATGCAGCAACTCAACGGTACTAGAACAAAATGTTTAATATTTTTGCAAAATGCTGATGCAAAAGTAATAACATTACACGGGCTTACATAAATAGCTGCAGAAGTACAATGGTTTCATGTTAGGCTCTTTCTTTTTTTCAGATTTTTTTCAGTGTTTTATAAAAAAGCATGTTCTTTTGCATCCTTATATGAGAAAACAAGTGCTAAAACAGTAAATTCTTTGAGGACTTGATTGCTGTTAAAACAAGTTTTTTGCAAAATAAATAAAAGCTTTTGAGTTTGTAACATTTAGAGATAATATAACCATTTCATGTAGGTTATGCACTGGTGAGATCATCTCTGAAGCACATTAAACAGCAGAAATAATCCTTCAAAGCACATGTCACTTCAGCCCACATCAAACTGTTATGCTTATGCTCATTTTTATTTTATTTTAGAGGTCTGTGGTCCATGTTATTTGATTTGATTTGATTTGATTTTATATTTTATTTTTTATTTTATTTTATTATTTTATTTATGTTTTTATTATTATGTTTTTACATTTTATAAAATTTCTGTGGTCCATGTTTGTGCTCAATTTAATTTAATTTAATTTAATTTAATTTTTTATTATTCATTTTCAAGACGTCTGTGGTCATTGTGTTCATTTTTATTTTTTTATTTTATTTTAGAATATGTCTGTGGTCAATTTTTGTGCTAATTATTTATTTATTTATTATAATTTTTTAAAAGTATGTGATCCATGGGTTTGCTCATTTTTATTATTTTATTTTATTTAACATGTCTGTGGTCCATATTTGTGCCCATTTTTATTTTTATTTTTTTTCATGTCTGGATTGCTTTTTGTCTTTTTGAGATGTGACTAACAGGAATTAAGCAGTGAATTCTTTGAGTACTTGATTGCTGTTAGGACAAGTTTTTTTTGTTTTGTTTTTTTTTGCAAAAAAAACAACTTTGAATTTGTAACATTTAGAGATAATATAACCATTTAATGTAGGTTATGTGCTGGTGAGATCTCCTTTGAAGCACATTAAACAGCAGAAATAATCCATCAAGGCACATGTCACTTCAGCCCACATCAAACTGCTATGCTTATGAGCTTGTTTGAAGCATTTAATGAAGTGCATTATTTTATTTTTTCTCTGCAAGTTATCAGAAAAAAAACTATTATGTAACTATTATTGAAAAAATTATACAGGACTTTTCAGTGCTGCTGTAAAATGATATTACTATTAGAGGTTTTCTTAACAATAATGACATTCATTGTTGACTATTTGCTCTTGGCAGCCAGTAATTCACCGTACAAAACGCATTGTGATTGGCACAAACCATGTTTATTTTCACTGCAAGTGAACCCATATAACGCATAATCTGGGTTATTGTTGTTGTTTTTAATGTGTACTTTTGTGCATGGTATTTGAGCATGAGGGTTTGTCATTCAACCTGTCTGCTGCAGAGTGAGATTGGATAGATGTCACAAACAAAATACGAGAGGAATTTTCTCTGTCCCTTTTAAATTAAATATTATTTTATTTTTTATTTGGTTTTGTTTATTTTTTATATATATGTGATACATATCTCAATTGCTTTATTTTATTTTATTATATTTTATTTTATTTTATTTTAGAGGACTGCAGTCCATGTTTGTGCTCATTTTTATTTATTTTAATTTAATTAAAATTTATTTTATTATCTTTAATTCTATTTAAGAGGTTTGTGGTCCATGTTTGTGCTCTTTTTTATTTATTATTATTTTTTTGTTTGTTTGTTTTATTAAGAGGTCTGTGGTCCATGTTTATGCTCATTTTAATTTAATTTAATTTAATTTAATTATTGTATGTCATTTTATTTTATTTTATTTAAAATGTCTGTGGTCCATGTTTATGCTAATTATTTATTTCATTTTATTTTATTTTAGATGTCTGTAGTCCATGTTTGTGTGTTTTTATTTAATTTTATTTCTTATTATTATTATGTTTTTACCTTTTATACTCATTTTAATTTAATTTAATTTAATTTCCTTTCATTTCATTATTCATGTCTTTTTATGTCATTTTATATGTCTGTGGTCCATGCTTGTGCTCATTTTAATTTATTTTAATTTAGTTATATTTTATTCTATTATTTTAAATTTTATTTAAGAGGTTTGTGGTCGATGTTTTAGCTCATTTTTATTTTATTTTATTATTTTATTAAGATGTTTGTGGTTCATGTTTGTGGTCTTTTTTATTTTATTTTATTTTTTATTATTATTATGTTTTCACTTTTTAAAATACGTCTGTGTCCATGTTTGTGCTCATTTTAATTTAATTTAATTTAATTTAAATTTAAATTTTATTATTTTATTTTATTGGTCCATGTTTGTGCTCATTTTTACATTTATTTATTCATTGAGGCCTGTGATCCACGTGTGTGCTCGTTTTTATTATTTTATTTTATTTTATTTTATTTTATTTTATTTTATTTTAAGATGTCTGTGGGCCATGTTTGTGCTAATTTATATATAAAGATTGCAAGTGGGTAGTTTGGTAAATGGCCCACTTTTAAGCATAAAAACAATTTATTTTTCTGTGTTTTGATTTCCTTTCTTTGCAAAATAGAGTAGATTTTAAATTGGCCATTGATGGGTTATAAATACATAAATGGCTTTATTGCTCATCGGCTAGAGTGTCATTATCAGTGCACTCCTAATTCATATAGGTGTCATGAACGCTGCATTTTTCCAGTGTTTTTGCAGTATTGCACACTCTTGTAATCTGACACTCCTCTGTAACACCTCCCTCTCTCCTTCTCCAGCAGTGAGTTTTGGGTTCTTGTCAGCAATCTGCTTCCTTCACAATGAGATCCTTTCCGCCTACAGAAATCTCAAAGTGTTACACAGTCAGATTTCAGATAGAAGATGCTGTGCAGAACTTCATATGAGACTGGAAGTCAATGTATGACAGCCTCTCTATCAACATGTGAATCCCTGACTAATCAGACCTCCTGCATTTGCAGTAATCGGCACCAATATTAAGTTCCCTGATGACCTTTGGCTCACCTTTAGCTTGTGCAGTGCAGGAAAGCTGACTGATCATGATCCTTTCGAAGCTGTCAGCTAACTAAAAAATGGATTAAAGCAAGAAAGAGATGTCTGATTTTTTCCTTTTCTTTTTTGAATATTAGTGAAACTTCCTTATTATTATTTAAATCTTTAACGGTGAGCTATTTAAATACAGCAATGTATAAAATTGATGTATTTATTTTCATTATTTTCTCACTCCATGTTGTTCTGAACCGGTATGGTTATATATTTATTCATTTATTTTTATTTTTTTCTATAGATTTGAAGAGTCCTTTTCATAAAGTGACAGTTCAGATTGTCTGTCAAGCTTTGATTCCGTCAGTTATTTATTTACTTGCTTGCTGGCTAGTCTGAATCACAGTTATTTATTTTTGTATTTATTTATTTACTAGGCTCTCAAATTTTTATTAGATGATTTATTTGTTTATTTATTTATTTAATTATGCGTTTAACAATTTATTTAGATATTTCAACATTTATTAAATTATTTAATTTTGAGTAATTTGCCCTCCATAAATTAGATCCAAATTTTCTAATTCGATTTCCAGGCATTTATTTATTTATACATTTATTTATTTATTTACTAGTCTTTTACATTAGCCCCAATTTCATTTTATTCCTGTGGATTTATTTACTTATTTATTTACTTACTAGTCTTTCAAATGAGCTTAAGTTGTTTGAATTAGATTCTCATATATTTATTTATTTATCTATTGATTTATTTACTTTAAAAATAAAGCTCCCAATATTTTAATCTGATTTCATTATTTATTTATTTATTTATTTATTTATTTATTTATTTATTTATTTATTTATTCATTCATTCATTTATTTATTTACTTGCTTGCTTGCCTGCTAGTCTGATTCCCAGTTATATATATATATATATATATACTAGGCTTTTATTAGATTCTCTATTTATGTAATTATGCATTTATTTAATGATTTAATTTTGACTAATTTGTCCCTCTGTAAATTAGCTCCAATTTTTCTAATTAGATTCCCAGTCATTTATTTATTAACTAGTTGTTCAAAGTAGCTTAAGTTGTTTTAATTATTTATTTATTTATTTACTTTCATTTTTCTTATTTGATTCCCAGTCATTTATTTATTGTTTTAATTTGATTCCTAATTTTTTATTGTTTTAATTTGATTCCTAATCAGTTATTTATTTATTTATTTATTTAATAACTAGTTTTTAAAATTAGCTTAAGTTGTTTTATTACATTTATTTATTTAGTTAGTTAGTTATTTTTTATAGTCTTTTAAATTACCTCCCATTGTTTTATTTTGAATCACAGTCAGTTATTTATTTATTTACTTACTTACTTATATGCTTACTAATCTTTTAAATTAGCTTAGTAGTTTTATTTATTTATTTATTTACTTTCCAGTCTTATAAATTAGCTCCCAATGTTTTATTTTGATTCCCAATCAGTCAGTCATTAATTTTATTTATTTATTTACTAGTCTTTCATATTAGCACTAATTGTTTTTATTATTTATTTACTTTTTAAAGTAGTTTTAATTCGATTTGTTTGTTTGTATGTTTAGTTTATTAGTTTGTTTACTAGTCTTTCAAATGAGCTCCAATTGTTTTTATTATTTATTTACCTTTTAAAGTTGTTTTAATTAGATTTATTTGTTTGTTTATATGTTTAGTTTATCAGTTTATTTACTACTCTTTCAAATGAGCTCCAATTGTTTTTATTATT
This sequence comes from Garra rufa, assembly GCF_049309525.1. Taxonomy (NCBI): domain Eukaryota; kingdom Metazoa; phylum Chordata; class Actinopteri; order Cypriniformes; family Cyprinidae; genus Garra; species Garra rufa. The sequence goes on along the minus strand of NC_133368.1, from coordinate 44,994,000 downwards.
TATTTACCTTTTAAAGTTGTTTTAATTAGATTTGTTTGTTTGTATGTTTAGTTTATTAGTTTGTTTACTAGTCTTTTCAAATTAGCTCCAATTGTTTGTTTGCTTGCTGTACTTGGCATCTGGATCTAAATTTGACCTGCGACATGAGATCAGTTTGTCAGTATTTAGTTCACTGAAAGAAGAAAAACATCTTTGCGTGTCCTGATGTGGATATTCATATGAAAGAAGTTGTGTTTGGCGTCTGATTAGGAGTCTGAATCAATGCGTCCTCTCAGCGGGGGATTTCTGCGCTCTAAAAGCGTCGTGCCCCGAGGGCCTCGGTTAACCCTACAACACTAGGGTTGTAATGTGACCAAATAACTTAATGTTCGCAGAGCCAAAAATAGTTTTTGTCATCCTCAGCTCTTTAATAGCAGACGGTCTGCAGTGGAGGTCACATCATTGCCTTTTCGAGGGAAGTCTACGGTTTTGCCGTGAGATAACGTTCGTTTTTTCCCTGACCTCCCTGATGTACTAACTATACTCCTTTATGCGGCTATTTTATCAGGAGTTTTTATTAGAATAGGGAGCTTTTTCTGCCGGGAAAAAAACACTGAGTGAGTTCCCAAGGCCACAGAAGGATGAGTCTAGAGGAGGACGCATCTCACGCCAAGTCTCACACGGACGTTGTCCCTGTACGGAAGGCAGTCTTATTGTAGATTTAAAAGAGCAAACATTAACGTTCGCTAACTTCTAAAGCTGTTTATTAACAAGAAACGTCACTCAGAAAATCTGAAGAGTACGGAAGAGATCAACAGTATGAATTTCCACACCAGAAGAGTCACGTTGCCCGCTATCACGCCTCTCTGCCTGCCAAAAAGGGTACGGACGTTTATTATTTGTGTTTTTTACAGAAACATTACTTTAATTGATTGCAGGAGATGATTTAGAGGTGTTTGACAAGGACGAACAATAACATTCTGTATTTTCTCAGTGAAGTGGCTGGAAATTGCGGTTACAGAGCAGCTTTTTGTTTCTTTTCTGGCTTTATTTTCACCTCCTTAGAGCTGTGAAGGGGAAAAAAAAATAAAACAAAATCTTGGATGGTCATCTGACCGTCAGTCATGATTGTTGTATAACTTCGGTGGACACTTTCAGTGAAAAGTTTGGAAATGTGTTATCTTCCTAATTTTGTTGAAAAGTAAATTAATATAATATAATATAATATAATATAATATAATATAATATAATATAATATAATTTTCAGAGAAAAGCTTAGAAATATGCAAGAGATTATCTTCCTAATTTTGTTCAAAATTAAAATAATTTTTTTTAATATAGTATAATATAATACAATATATGTATTTATCATTTTGAATTTCATATTATTTGTATGTGATATAAATCATTTGAATGTAAAATTAATAGTATTAATAATATTGTTGTCCATCATTGATTATATCATTTTAACATTTTATATATATATATATATATATATATATATATATATATATATATGATATAATACATATTATATAAATGTACTACTTTATTTATATATATATAAATATACACACATATGTGACCCTGGACCACCAGTCTTAAGTCGCTGGGGTATATTTGTAGCAATAGCCAAAAATACATAGATTTTTCTTTTATGTCAAAAATCATTAGGAAATTAAGTAAAGATCATGTTCCATGAAGATTTTTTGTAAAATTCCTACTGTAAACCTATCAAAATGTAATTTTTGATTAGTAATATGCATTGTTAAGAACCTAATTTGGACAACTTTAAAGGTGTTTTTCTCAGTATTTTGATTTTTTGCACCCTCAGATTCCATATTTTCAAATAGATGTATCGCAGACAAATATTGTCCTATCCTAACAAACCATACATCAATAGAAAGATTATTTATTGAGCTTTCATATGATGTATATATCTCAGTTTTGTAAAATTTAACCTTATGACTGGTTTTGTGGTCCAGGGTCACATATATAATGTATATATAATGTTACAATGTTACAATGATGGCCAACAATATTATTAATATGATATGATAATATATAATAATTGTATTAGTATATTTATATATTATGTATCATATAATATCATATAATCATATAATATCATATAATACATTTATGTATTTATAAAATATATTTTATTAGTAAGTGACATAAATAATTTGTATGTAATATAAATACAAAATATTGTTGTCTATCATTTGTTTATATATATATATATATATATATATATATATATATATATATATATATACGTGTGTGTGTGTGTGTGTGTGTGTGTGTGTGTGTGTGTGTGTGTGTGTGTGTGTGTGTGTGTGTCTATACATTTTTAGGTAACTTTACAATGTATTAATAAGTTTTAATAAATAAATTAAATATTAAAGTTAATATAATAAGTTAAATATTAAAAAGTTTTAATTATATTTTCAGACATTACGTAATTATAAAATAAATATTTTTATTTTATATATTAATATAATAATTTATTCATTTTATATTATATTTTAGGTCATTTTACAACACAAAATACTGTTATTTAAAATATGAATTTATTT